>NC_045543.1:39255440-39555440 GCF_009769535.1 Thamnophis elegans
AGGATAATTTAAATTTAAAACAAGAGAAAATGTCAGAGTTGGAAGGCTTTACATTCCATTGGTTTCTCTATGATGAGTTAACAGAAAGTTTTAAGATTGATAAGAAAAATAATGAATCTGAAAATGGTAAGACTGAATTTGACGTGGAGTTGTCATGATCATATTATTGCTAAGATGTACAAACCTTTATTGAAAATGGATACAGAGGATGACCAAGTTAAAGACTGGGTAAAACATTTTGGATATAATATATAGTTGTATCAATGTATTATCAAGTTGTATATGGAAGAAAGAGTTGAAATTTATATTTAATTATAATCTTTAAAAAGTATTTTTTTAAAAAAAAATGGTTTGCTAGTATATGATGTCAGATAAGCTGCCAAAAACATACAAGGGAATTTCAGATATTTGTTGGAAATGTAATCAAATGGAGGGTACACTTTTAATCTTTGGTGGACATGCAAGAATGCTAGAAAATATTGGGATCACATATATATTCTGATTTAATAGATTTTAAAAATGAATGTAAATAGATTTTTCTTTGTGGTTTAAGAAACAAGCAAGTGGAAACATCTTATGGAATTTTGTTTTTATATATGATAAAAGGAGTCCCATTTACTGTTTTCAATGGGAAGCTAGCTAGGACACTTGTTGTGGTTTAGAAGTGGATCGCAAGCATACAGAAGGTCCAAGGCTCAATCTTGGTCTTCTATCACTCCAAGAAGGTTTGAACATTTCAGCTTCTGGCTAAGCTGTTAGGCTTAAGCAATAAGCTCTCTAAGCAGTTCTTGTTCCTCTTGCCTTCCATACAGTGATCAAAATAGTGTTGACATTTAATCAGCTTTAATTAGTACTAGTCGCATTGCAAGGTTACTCAATGTTTCATAAGCATCTGGATAAATCCTACATAATCCGATTGGGCAGTCATCCACTGAGACAAGTATACTCAGACAAGAAAGGTCACAGCCACAAGTTCATAAGAAACACTCTAGGAGATGGGTGGCAAATTAAGTGAATGACTGTAAGATATACATAAATGATGGAAAACTAGAGCAAATAAGATGAATCTGTGTACCTTGGTAGAAAGTTTACTAAATATGGGAAAGTGGATAGAGAAATTTTACGAAGTGCAAATATAGCAAAGGCTATGGGTAATGGGCAATCTGTGGGGGCTGCTTGTGTGAGCGCTTGGGTATGTCTGATTCGGAGGACCTGCCGGGGAACGCGGGGGTCGCCAGGGTGGCCGGGGGGACCACGCCCACGGGAGAGGGTCGGAGCATTGCGGTCATAACAGGGAGAGGCAGATATGGCGGGGACTTTAGGGCTGGCCATTATCGGGGAAGGAGGGCTCGCTACATCACAGAGATCCCTCCTTCCGGCCCTATGAGTCCCACTCCAAGGTCAGATGGCGCGAGTAATCGGGACCCTGGTCTCAGGCTGCTGTCGCTAAATGCCAGGTCTGTTGTTCACAAGGCTCCCCTCGTCCGGGACTTAATTTTAGACGAGAGGGCAGACCTGGCATGTATTACTGAGACATGGCTGGGCACGGAGGGAGGAGTCCCCCTTGTAGAAATGTGCCCAGATGGATTTCAGGTGCTTCATCAGCCGAGGGCCCAGGGAAGGGGTGGCGGTGTGGCTATTGTTGTCCGGGAGTCTTTAGCACCTCGTAGGATCCCTGCTCCGGAGCTTGTCGGGTGTGAGTCCCTACTGGTGAAGTTGGACCTCAAGGGTCAAGTGGGTTTGCTGTTAACGTACCTGCCTCCCAACAGCATTGCAGCAGCCCTCCCCTCGCTCCTCGAGTCGGTAGCCGAGCTAGCAATTGAGTTCCCTAGGCTTATGGTTCTGGGGGACTTCAATTTGCCTTCGCTCGGCGAACACTCTGATGGAGCGCAGGAGTTCATGGCCTCCATGACAGCCATGGGCTTGACCCAAGTAATTCGAGGCCCAACCCACTCAGTGGGTCACACACTCGACCTCGTATTCCTCTCGGAGCAGTGGATTTGTGATCTTGGTTTGAGGGGTAACGAGATCATACCCCTGTCGTGGTCAGACCACTGCTTACTGAGGCTAGACTTCCGGAGGCCAAACCCCCACCGTGGGGAGGAGGAACCGACCAGGTGGTTCCGCCCCAGGCGACTTATGGACCCTTTAAGGTTCCAGACGGAGCTTGGGGTTATTCCTGATACTCTCGCCCACAGTTTGGCGGAGACCCTTGTTGCTGCCTGGCACTCGGCAGCATCAGAGTCTCTTGACCGGATTGCGCCACTACGGCCCCTCCGGGCCGGCAGATCCCGGAGACCCCCTTGGTTTACCGAGGAGCTCCGGGAGATGAAGCGCCGGAGGAGACGCCTAGAGCACTTGTGGAGGTCCGATAGGTCCGAATCAAACCGAGCACTTCTGACATCATGCACCAAGGAATACATCAGGGCATTAAGGACAACTAAAAAAACACACATTGCCACCTTGGTTGCGTCCGCCGAGTCCCGCCCAGCCGCCCTGTTTAGGATAACCCGCTCCCTCCTAAATAGGAGGGAGGCGGGGGACCCCTTACAGGGTAAGGCTGAGGAGTATGTCCAGTTCTTGGCGGACAAAGTTGCTTGGTTTCGGTCGGACCTGGACTCCACTCCCGCAGATCCAGCCGAGACACAGGGGAATAGCTTGGCAGACCATCTCTGGGTTGAGTTTCAGGATGTTGCCTCCGGGGATGTGGACAAGGCTATGCGAGCTGTGAGCGCCTCCACCTGTATACTGGACCCGTGTCCCTCCTGGCTGGTTGCCAACAGCAGTGAGGTGACATGAGGCTGGATCCACGCGGTTGTTACCGCTTCCCTTCGGGAGGGGCACTTCCCCGCCGCACTTAAAGCAGCGGTGGTGAGACCCCTCCTGAAGAAACCATCCTTGGATCCAGCCGTTCTTAATAACTATCGTCCAGTCTCCAACCTTCCCTTTGTTGGGAAGGTTGTTGAGAAGGTGGTGGCCTTCCAGCTTCAGCGTACCTTGGAGGAAGCTAACTATCTTGACCCCTTCCAGTCTGGCTTCAGGCCCGATTACAGCATAGAAACCGCTTTGGTCGCATTGACCGATGATCTCTGGAGAGCCAGAGATGGAGGCCATGCGTCCATCCTGGTTCTCCTTGACCTCTCAGCGGCTTTCGATACCATCGACCATGGTATCCTTCTGCGACGACTGCGGGAGGTGGGAGTGGAAGGCACTGTTCTGCGGTGGTTCTCCTCCTACCTCTCGGACAGGTCGCAGTCGGTGTTGGTGGGGGGGCAGAGATCTTCCCCGAGGCCCCTAACTTATGGGGTGCCGCAGGGTTCGGTCTTATCCCCCCCTACTATTCAACATATACATGAAACCGCTGGGCGAGATCATTCGGAGGCACGGGATAAAATACCATCAATACGCGGACGATACACAGCTGTATCTGTCCGCCCCGTGCCAACTCAATGAAGCGGTGGACGTGATGAACCGGGGTCTTGAGGCCGTTAAGGACTGGATGAGAGCTAACAAACTGGTACTCAACCCAGACAAGACCGAGTGGCTGTTGTGTTTCCCTCCCAACAATTTGGCCAACGTTCCATCAATCAGGCTGGGGGGGTCAAAATTTATACCCCTCAGACAGGGTCCGCAACTTGGGAGTCCTCCTGGACCCACAGCTGACTTTTGACCAGCATTTGTCAGCTGTGACCAGGGGGGCATTTGCCCAGGTTCGCCTGGTACGCCAGTTGCGGCCCTACCTGAACCGGGAGGCTCTCACAACAGTCACTCGAGCCCTTGTGATCTCTAGGCTGGAATACTGCAATGTGCTCTACATGGGGCTGCCCTTGAAGAGCATCCGGCGACTTCAGCTAGTCCAGAACGCAGCCGCGCGAGTGATTGTGGCGCACCGCGGTTCGCCCACATAACACCGATCCTCCGTGAGCTGCGCTGGCTACCTGTTGATCTCCAGGTGCGCTTCAAGGTGCTACTCACCATTCATAAAGCCCTTCATGGTAGTGGATCTGACTATTTGAGAGACCGCCTTCTGCCAATTACCTCCCTTCGTCCCATCAGATCGCATAGAGTAGGCCTCCTTCGAATTCCATCCGCCAGTCAGTGCCGACTGGCGACTACGCGGAGGAGAGCCTTCTCGGTTGCAGCTCCGACGCTTTGGAACGATCTCCCCGTGGAGATTCGCACCCTCACCACCGTCCAGACCTTCCGCACAGCCCTCAAGATCTGGCTATCCCGTCAGGCCTGGGGATAAGATCCTAATCTCGCCCCGCCCGAATGTCGAATGAATGTTGTGTTTTATTGGTTATTTTCCTTTATTCACATTTCTTTTGTTTCCTGTCTTACACTCCCCTCCTATGAAATGTAAGCCGCCCTGAGTCCCTTCAAGGAAAAGGGCGGCCTATAAATGTCAATAAAATGATAATGATGAAAATGATGTGTTGGAGATTGATTGTTCACTGAAAGAAATGAAAATGACTGTGCATAAGAATGGCTTCTGCCTACTTGTTGTACGGAAGTGAAAACTTATTATGACAGGAGAAGTAAGCACGAATGGGTTACTTAAGTTTTGGTGAGGACTCAAAGAAAAGATTGGAGATTAATCTGTGCTTATGAATGTGGACTGAACACATAAGTGAGTGACTAGTATGAAATAAGTATATTGAGATTGTTAAGAGTAAAAATGAGGATCCAACTGCAAAATAAATACACTGCAGGAGAAGTAGTAAATGAGTCTAGGGCAGCCTGAGGGCCGGATGCGTCATGTGCTCGCCACACCACCCCCATTTTAGCAAAGGGGGGAAAAGTCATGATACATCATGTGATGACAATGTGAAGATGAAAGTTTGCCCTCCCCCTGGCCTAGGGGAAGGGTTAAGATCGAGGAAGTCATGGTATGAAAGAAATGGGATGTATGTATGTGAATATATTTATATGTGAATATGCTTCATATTCCATCTCCATTTTTAGTGTTTTAAGCATGATCTAGTCTATACATTATGCCATTGATTGTATTTGTTTGCTTCAGAAATACATTTGAAAATGAAAGCCTATGAAAGTATGAACTCTTTTAAAGTCTTTCTAAATGGGAACTAAACACTGTTTCTTTAACAAAAATATTCTATTTTTTTCCATTTCATTTCAGTATTAGCTCCCTATTCTTTTTCCACATTATCACAATAGACTTTGGCAAACAGATGAACTTTGATTTAAAGATGAATCGGGAGACATCTCTTTTAAAAATAAAACATTATATAGATTTACAAAGATGAGTGTCTTGAATAAAGCTATGCACAAAAAAATCAATTTGCACATGCAGTTTCTTAGGTGAGAATCAGAAACAGTTTCTGATCCCAGGGACCTGTGAAGGAGAAAGCGAAGAATGGCATTAAAAAGGTATTCTTTATAAATGCTAAAAGATTTATCAAGGGAATAACACAGATTTCAGCTAATATAAACAATGATTGCTCTGAGAAGAAAATGGGTAAAAGAGGGGAGAAATGTAAACAAACACAGTTGTTCCGTGGATTGAAGGCAAAGATGGAAAAAACATCTGTCTTGCTATGAAAAAAGTGACAAAATTTTAGTTACTGTCAGTGGAAAAAATAAGTACAAAACAGGTTTGAAATATTTAACAATTTAAAAGACTATGAAATGTGACATTATTGCACCAGATGACTTATGAAAACTATATTTTGATAAGAAGCCCTGATACATATTCAGTAGGGATCTAGGACAGCTTGCTATTGCCAACTTGTCATGGGCATCTTGCCACAGACATCTCACCCTGGCGAACTCGGCATGGCCAGTTCACCACGGGAAAACTCGCTGCAGCCAACGTGCCACAGGACAATCCACATGGGATAACTCAATGAGACAGATGTTGTATACAATTGTTTCTTCAACATTATTTTCATTTTTGTCAATGGAAATAATGTTGAAGAAGGAGCGGCAGATATTGTTTTGAGTTATTGTGTAGGGAATTGTCTCAAGGTGAATTGTCTTGTGGCAATTTGGCCACAGCTAAATGGCTGCACTAGGTTGGTTGCGGTGAGCTGATGACAGTGAGTTATTCCATTCCGCAAAGCACATCAGAAATGAGCTAAGTCTAGTTCTTCTGTTTTGAACTGAAAACTGAATTTGCAACTCATCATTTCATTTATAACTACTGACATGAAAAACAGTAGCTGTTAGGCCTTTTACTTTCTGAATAAAATTCAACATATGAGGAACAGAATGAAGTTGCATTGGTGACTTCACTGAAAAGCCAGATTCCAAAAGTATAGTTCAGTGTCTATAGTGAAATAGGTGGGTTCTAGATGCAAAAGTTTGATAAGATTATGATTTATCTGTACATGATGAGCTGTATTTTCCAGGATCATCTCCAGGAAGTAGGAAAAGGGGCAGTTTTGAGGAGTGCAATACTGCAATGTACGTTTCTGTACATGCATGCACATTCAAAATGTATGAGGGTTACATCTTAATGCTCTTTTTGCCATCCTGACGCCTCATTTGCTCCATAAACATTCCTGGTTTCTAGACATCCCTCATAGAAACCTAGCACTTGAACAGGATCAGAGTGTCCTAGGAAACTGAAATGCTTCCTATGACAATATCCTAGACTGGCTGGTAGCAGTGGCAGCAGCAGCAATGGTGGCGGGAGGGGATAGTTTTGTGCAAGTGGCAGGTGCATGATATGAAATTTCATTTCTGCAAGTGGGAGCTTCATGTGTGAGTGTGCACACCTGCTGCTGGCACAAATGGAGTTTCGCGTGCTCACCTGCCCACCCGCTGCTTACATGGCCGCTGCCTGTTCCCAACAGATCACAGCCGGGGTTTTGGGATCCCTTATTCTAAAGCATCTGATAAATTGACTTTCATGTAAAGAAGGAATTAATTTTTTTCTATCCCAAAAGATGTTGCTATGTGATTCCATTCAAACAAAAGCATAACAGGTGAAAAGTAGACCTCATCTATTTGCATAGAAGAGCCAGAAAATCAAAGCATAGCAACTTCCCAGACTGCTCAGGTTTCACGTAGGATAAGTGCTTTGAAGATTTCTAACATTCTGTATTTCTAGTCTCTGAACTCTCAAGATTCAAAGCTCTTTCTATTTGCCTATTCCTGAGTCAAAGGGAAAGTTTAAGGGAGATGGGTGGTTTCTAAATTTGATAAATAAGATAAAAAATAAAAGTCCATAATGCAAGGCCTAAGATCTCCGTATTCAGACAGTGTATGTTTGGTCAGGGCATTTAGTGTGACTGCTGATAATCCATCAATACAAATATGTATTGGGCAGTGATGTGCGGTGAAGCTTATGGCTGGTGAGACAAAAAGAAAGAAAGCGGCTTTTGCCCACCCGCAGCTGTGTCCAAAATAGAGGTGCCCCGCGCCCTGCAGCTATGTCCGACCCAGCTGCGGGGTGCGGGGCGCCTCTATGTCAGACAGAAGCGGTGGGGTGCTTTCTTTCGGCTTTTGCCCGCCCCACAGGGCAAACACTTCTACCTTGCAGGCGCTGGAGCCGCAGGCCACCAGGAATACATCCCGCCCGCAGCAGAAGAGTGCTGGGTCCTGCTTCAGAGGGATGACTTGCTGTGACCCGAAGGGGTGCAAGTTGTAGACCTGCACCACGGCTCCAGCTCGCCCAGGCTCCACACCCAAAATCAACTGTCTCCTGCATGATCCTCGCCTTGTAGTTGCTGCAAAGGCTACTGCTTCCGCAAAGGGCCCCGCCTCAGGCCGGTCAGCTGGAAGGAGGCATCAGTCGCGCCCCCAATACAGCCACCGCTTCCCACGAAGGCAGTTTCTCTATCGGAGGCTGCTTGAAGCCATTTATACCAGGCGACAGAGCTTAAGGCTGCAGCTTGCAATCGTTTACCTTCTCCCCGAAGGTGATCTAGTTCTAAGCATGGAACAGGATTGCACGCTTCTGTCTCCACAAGAAAGAGGTGTTGCCAGCGCAATCTTGCTGTCTGCCATTGAAATCGTTCTCCCACTTCTAAAAGTTACTTTAGTTGGGATCAGGGATTGCCCTTATTTAACAATGAATGGAAAGGCACTTTAGATGTGGATAGCCACTTCTGTCTGACATAGAGGCACCCTGCACCTCGCAGTTGGGTCGGACATAGCTGCAGGGCGCGGGGCGCCTCTATGTCAGACAGAAGCGGCAGGGCACTTTTTTTCGGCGGGGCGAGCAAAAGCCTCTTTCTTGACAGCAGGCAAAAGGAGCTTTCAAGAAAGAGGCTTTTGGCCACTCACCATAGACACGAGATGCGGGGAGTAGTCGGGCGGGGGGTGGGTGGGCTGGCTGGCTGGGGAGGCCATGATGAAAATGTGAAAATGTAAAAAGAAAAAGGCAAGAGCTGCTGAAGCTAGGCTGGGTTAGCTGCTGCCAGAGTCCCCAATGGATGACTCTGCTTAACTGTTTAAAAAAAGCCTCTGCAGGAGGAGGCGAAAGAACCACGTGCCTCCTCTACATAAGGAATTTTTCACCTTTTAACCCTTGCTTAAGTCTGCTTAAGTGATCATTTTTAAATATCGACGGAGGGACGACGCGGCAGCCAGGGTTCAACAAGCAACTGGTTTATTCTCAGCTGACAGCGATTCGAAGAACAGAACGCGCGCCAAAGGTATTTATACGAACGGTTTAACCAATCACCGGCCGGGGACTGGGCAGCAACTGCTGACGTCAGTCCCTCGGCCAATCAACTGTAACTCTAGGCCGGCAACACCCTCTGCAGCTTTCAGCCAATCAGAAAGCAAGAGGCTGTTGCTGGCATCATGAATATTATGAATACTTAACACCCCTTTCCCCCAGTTCTGCGCATGCCCGAAACGGAGCATGCGTAGTCTTGAAGGTATGCTGGGCGGCGCCGGACCCGCCCAGATCTTCTCATTGCAGGGGCAGTCGTCGGCGGAGGAGGACCTCCTCGTGGTAGCTCCTCCCCAAAGGGAGTGGAGCTCCGAGGCACGCCATTTTGAAAATGCCCAGAAGGCGGGCTCAACTGCAAAGGTAGGCTTGGCCGTGGGGGCGCGTCACCAGGCGTAGGAGGAACCTTCTGAAGAGTGTTCCCGGGGTTGTGAGTGAATGTCTGCAAGTTCCCTAGGATGGGTTGAGATGTTAGTTCGGCGTCCCTGCAGGTGGCGCTTTGGTAGGTAGGGCCTGGTGTGGTGAAGGCCCTTGCTTGCGGTCTCTCGGCTTGAGTATTTTGTGGTTGGCACAGGTTGAGGCCTGGAGTGGCGAAGGCCCTTGTTTGCGGTCTCTCGGCTTGAGTATTTTGTGGTTGGCACAGGTTGAGGCCTGGAGTGGCGAAGGCTTCCCAGGGCAACCCCGGTATTGCGGTGTTGTCGATCGGGGATTCGTGGCAACCGGCCTGCAATGGGAGACGCCTCCTTAGCTGATCCAGGTGGCGTCTCCATTGGGATCCGTCAGCCAATTGGATCCTAAAAGAACATGGGCCTGTCAGGGCAACGATAGAAGCTGGAACCCATCTCGGCTCCCCCGCAAAGGAACGGGCCCACACGGAATCTCCTAACTTAAACGAACGGGGAGGGAGAACCCCCAGATTGCTCGGCTGATCCCCTGAATAGAGCGGGTGAAGCCTATCCAGGGGAGTCCGCAGGCGCCGACCCATCAAGAGCTCCGCGGGGCTTTTGTTGGTGGTTGGGCAGGGGGTGGAATGTTGGCTTAGCAGGTAAGCCGCCACCCTTGCCTGCCAGTCGCCCCGGTCCATGCGGCCCAGCGCCTCCTTCGCTGAGCGGACCGCCCGCTCCGCCCGGCCATTGCTGGCCGGGTGGTACGGGGCTATGGGCGCGTGCCGGATCCCTTGCTCGGCCAAGAATTCCTGGAAAGTGGTGGATGTGAACTGGGGCCCGTTGTCCGAAACCATCACATCCGGCAACCCATGGGTCGCGAACAATTTCCGTAAAGCCCTGACCGTACTCTCGGCTGTGGTAGAGCCCATGAGGACCAGCTCCACCCACCGGGAGTAGGCGTCCACCACAACCAGGAAGTTCTGGCCGTGGAAGGGACCAGCGAAATCGATGTGGAGGCGGGACCATGGGCCTCTCGGAGCCTCCCACTCTCGAGCAGGCCCGGCGGGGGGGTTGGGCCTGGACACTTGACAAGTCGTGCAACGGCCTACATAGGCCGCTATCTCTGTGTCCAGCAAGGGCCACCAGACATAGCTACGGGCCAACGCCTTCATCCGTGCTATGCCCGGGTGGTCCTTGTGGAGCAGATCCAGAACTTGTGGCCGAAGCGCGGCGGGGATCAGCACCCGATCCCCCCAGACGAGACAACCCCCGTGGAGGGAGATTTCTGCCTGGCGATTTTTAAAGGGACGAAAGCCCTCTGCCACTTTGTCTGACGGCCATCCCCTCAAAACCCAGGAAGCGACCTGGGAGAGGATTGGATCGGCCTTCGTGTGGGCTGCCACGTCTGTGGCGGAGATTGGAAAACCGGAGGAGGCAATGGAGAGGACGGAGAGGGCTGGGACAGGGGCGGTGTCCGTCTCCGGTAGCAGGCAACGGCTGAGGGCATCCGCATGCCCCAGCTGTTTGCCAGGACGGTAGAGCAGCGTATAAGAATACGCTGAGAGGAACTCCGTCCAGCGAGTCATTCGGGGGGACAAAATGGCAGGGGTCGGCTTGTCGCCCGCCAAAAGCCCAAGGAGTGGCTTATGGTCGGTGACAAGAGTAAAGTGCCGACCGTAGAGGTAGTCATGGAACCTCTTAATCCCGGACACTGCAGCCAGAGCCTCCTTGTCGATCTGACTGTAGTTTCGCTCCGCCGAGGAGAGTGTCCGGGAATAAAAGGCCACAGGGGCCTCTGAGCCATTCGGGAGGACATGGCTCAGGACCGCCCCTAGACCAAATGGGGAGGCGTCACACGCCAACGTCAGAGGCATCCCGTCATGATACTGAATCAGGACTGCCGATGACGTCAGCGTCTCTTTGACAGCCGCGAACGCATGCGCTTCGCGGCTGCCCCAGCGCCAGGCCGCGGATCGGTCGAGCAACCGATGCAGCGGCTCGGCTAGTGACGCCTTGTGAGGAATAAAGGGGGCGTAGAAATTGAGCAGCCCTAAGAACGCCTGTAGCTCCGCCCTGGAGGTGGGAGCGGGGGCGTTCTTAATGGCGGCAATTTTTGACGGTGTAGGGTGAATGCCTTGGGCGTCTATTAAGAAGCCCAAGAATTCTACCCTAGGGACAGCAAATGAGCATTTGCTGCTCTTCAATTTCAATCCCGCGCCCCTGAAACGACTGAGGACCTTCCGCAATACATCAATGAGTTCTGAGCGGCTGGCTGCAGCGATCAGAACATCATCGAAATATGGCACCACCCCCGGTAGTCCATGGAGCAGACGCTCCATGAGGCTCTGGAAGATCCCCGGGGCAACGGACACGCCGAATTGCAGGCGGCGGCAACGGAAAGCCCCACGATGGGTGACGATGGTCTGGGCAGCCGCCGCATCGTCATCCACCGGGAGCTGTTGATAGGCCTGCGCCATATCCAGTTTGGCAAATATGCAACCCTGCCCCAAGGAGTGGAGCAGGTGTTGCACAACAGGGACTGGATAGGGGTTTGCCTGAAGGGCCAAGTTGATCGTCGACTTGTAGTCGGCGCAGATTCTCACCGAGCCATCCGGCTTGACCGGGAGGACTATGGGGGTCTCCCATGGAGCGTGATCAACTGGCTCGATGACACCCTGCGCCAAAAGCTTGTCAAGTTCGGCGTCAACCTTGGCCCTTAAAGCAAAGGGCACCCTGCAGGCTTTCAGCCTAATGGGAGCAATCTGGGGATCTAAACTAAGGGAGATGGGGGTTCCCTTGTAGCACCCGAGCTTGCCATCAAAAACGTCAGAGAATTCCTTTAAGACGTCTTCCACTGAAGAGGAAACCACCCGGTGCACCCCCCCAATGGACAACCCCAGGGCTGGAAACCAGTCAAGGCCGAGAAGGGCCGGCAGGGCGTTTTTTACAATAATGATTGGCAGCTCCCCATTAAAAGTGCCGTAATTAACAGGAATAGGGAAAGACCCCAGGACGGGAATCAATTTTCCCTGGTAGTCCCTCAAAAGTAAACGGGTTGGGGCTAACTTTGTTTGGGGCACCGCAGGGCAGAGGCGGGAGAACATGTCCCAGGACAGCAACGAACGGGAGGAGCCGGAGTCCACCTCCATTTGGCACGGCTGACCTGCCAGGTGGACATTAGCTGTTATTTTTCGGGATCCGGAGGAGGCCTGGTTGATTGAACTCTCCCCTTCCTGTGGTGCGGACACATTGTGGCAGTCGTCTCCTCTGCGCGTTGGCCACGGTGGCTGGCGGCGCGGCTGCGATTTGGGTCTTTCGTTGGCTTGGAAGAAGGCAGGGGCCGGCAAGGATGCTCGGCAGACTTGGGCAATGTGCCCCTGCCTCTGGCAACGGCGGCAGATGGCGTTCCGGAACTGACAGGACTGGCGGTCGTGGCGGCCTCCGCAACTAAGGCAAGAAGCCTTGGAGGTCTGCGGGGCGGCCGCTGATGGAGCCGGTTGTCTTCGCCGAGGTTGGGCACGTACTTGGCCGACGTTGTCGGGCTCCGGGTCCTCGGAAGGCGTAAAGTCATCAAAGTCAATGTCATGGATTTGGGAGGCCGGTGGAGTGAACGGAACGTGTCCCGGAGTTTGTGATGATAGTTGTAGCCGCTCCAGATCAGCGGTGGATTGCTCAGAGAGCTAGGCTGCTCTGGCGATTTCCACCGCTTGTAGGAGGGTAATATCGTGGTAGCGGAACATGCGGCTTCTTAGATGGACGTCCCGCACTCCGCACACGAATTGCTCTACTAAATTTTCCTCAAGATTTGAGAAATCACACTGGGACGCTACCGTACGTAGGGCTTCTAAGAACTGGCTAATTGACTCTCCCGGCTTTTGCACTCTTCTGCGGAACGCAAAGCTGCGGGCAATTTTGGAAGGTGTCGGGGCATAGTGTCCCTTCAGTTTAGCCATCAGGTTGTCCCAACCTAATTTATAAGCTGGTCTGGGAGCAGCCATAGCTCTGGCTGAGGCGAACATAGAAGGTTCGCAGCAGGATAAAAAGAAACTACATTTCTCCTCATCGGTTTGAGCCTGGTTCTTTGTAGCAATGAGGTATGTCTCAAACCGCTCCATGAACCCTTCCCAGGATTCACCGGCGGAGCCGAATGGAGCGAAAGGCGGCAAAGGATTCATGTTGGCCAGGAGTTAGTGACAGGCTGAGGAGAGGAGGTTGTGACAGGAATTTTCCCTCAGCGTTCGGTGCCGGCGCGACTTGCGGCTTGTGGCAGCTGGCTGATAGAACCTCTCTCTTTACCCTAGGCTTGCGTGGAATCGCATCCCACCTTCGTCGCCAGTTTTAAATATCGACGGAGGGACGACGCGGCAGCCAGGGTTCAACAAGCAACTGGTTTATTCTCAGCTGACAGCGATTCGAAGAACAGAACGCGCGCCAAAGGTATTTATACGAACGGTTTAACCAATCACCGGCCGGGGACTGGGCAGCAACCGCTGACGTCAGTCCCTCGGCCAATCAACTGTAACTCTAGGCCGGCAACACCCTCTGCAGCTTTCAGCCAATCAGAAAGCAAGAGGCTGTTGCTGGCATCATGAATATTATGAATACTTAACAATCATAAAGATAGACTAAAGGAGGCACGTGGTTCTCTCGCCTCCTCCTGCAGTTAGCACTAAGCAGAGTCATCCACTGTGACTCTGGCAGCAACTACCTCAGCCTTTTTCCTCTTATTTTTTTCTTTCTTTTCATGATGACAATGGTGAGGCCCTGCCTCCCCTGACTGCACGTCCCTGGTATTGGGGGTCCCTTGGAAGAAGAGGCCTGACAGGAGATCTTAAATTATCCCCTCAAATCTACTGGTTTTGGTATTTATCTTTCTCCTGACAGCTTTGTAACATTTTTGGGTGTGCAAAAACTGGCTGTTCTGTGAGGTACTGGAGACTGTGGAAGGCTATGTCAAGTGTGAAAATGAGTGATTCTACAATCTTGTGATGCTCTGGAAGTTGCTGTTATATCCTGTTATGATACTGGCAGAGTAGATATAAGGAAAAAGTTGGCATCTAGCAAGTTACTTCTCTAGAAACTTTTAAAGACATTAATTGCCTCCTCAAGAGCAAACAATCATTAAAAAATATTTTTCTTTTTAAGAAACAGACTTGACACTGAGCAAAATCCTATCTTTCCCAGTGCAGTATTCTGTTGTTTAAGGAGGGAACAGATTGTTTTAGTTATTTATGATCAATCATTTGAAGGTGAAAAGATCATAGTATTTAAACACCCTGAACAATAGGAGGTTGCTGTATTTGAGAGGGATGGTGGTGGTGGTGGTTGCCTTTTTAATTTTTATGGGCTTGTTATTTCAGGGTTGGCAGCAAGCAGTGTAAAGAAGAAAGGAATAGATTCTTAGTTACCATGGCAACAAACAAGGAATTCAAGGCCATAAATTGATCTAGGATACCAATCTGTTTGTCACCAAAGCGACTCTCCCTTTAGCTAACACTATTGTTTGAGTTGAAAAACCTATACTGATCTCCAGTGCTTCATACAGTTGAAGATTTTAGTTCTAATCTTTAAAGCACTAGATGATTCATTGTCTAACCAACTGAGGACCAGATTAATACGAATTTCTCACACTAACTTCAGCAAAAGAAATCCTCTTAATATTTGGGAGCACAACACAGCACAATTATGTTTGTTGACATACAGAAGAGAACATTTTCTTGCATTGTCCCTAAGCTATGGAATAAAAATAAAAACTCCCCACTACTCTGCCTTGAGGAAAAATGCTCAAGACCTTAGATTTGTACAAAATATCAGATTAAGTTAAAATGAGGCTGGGTAGTTGAGTCAATCTTATTGTGAGAACCCATGTTTGCCTCTGAATGTTGTATAAAGTTTATTATCATATTAATAAAGATGAATTCATTCAGACAGGACATTTTAAGTGAATGCAATTTAGTGTGTTACCCAGTATTTGAACTGGATTAAGTTGATTTGAACTTTTTGTAAAACAGCGCTTAAACCATTTTAAAAGGTCTTATTAGTTCTCTTGGCAACTCTGTTGGTCAAATGGCTCAGTATAAATTGAGAGACAGATAGATCAACCATATATATTTTGGGCATTGTTTATTGTGGGAATGATGTAACCTCTTTTAGTAGTAAAATGGGCATGACCCAAACTCCATTTACATATCTATTCATTCACTTTCCAACTCAGATATACTCCCTTCATTCATTAATTACCATATTTTTCAGAGTATAAGATGCACTTCTCCACCCTAAAACGGGTGAAAATTTGGGAGTGTCTTATATATTGAATGCAGTCAAAAACGCAAGGCATGGAGGAGGCGATGGTCTGTGGCAAACCCTGTAGCCTGGAACAGCTGATTGGGGGTATTCCGGGAGGCTGATCCACCTGTCAATCAGCTGCTCATGCTGAATAAGGCTGCTATTTGCTACAAGGGGGTGTCAGAGTTTGCAGCAGCAATCACATTCAGAAAGCACACATAAGTAACTGATTCAGCGGGATTCAGGATTTATATATAATATAACACATTAAGTAAATATACAATACCAAAAACAGGTTCTCCAACATGGTAGTTCAGCAGAGGAGAGAAGTTTCACTTTCAGTTTTAGTTTCAGATATCAGCCCAGCATGCAGCATTAGTACAGAACAAGCCACACCTAGGCTCCTTGCTGTCTCCTTCCTTGTTGCTCACACAGCAAATACTGTTTCTTTCCAAACAGCCTTCAACTCTCTCTCACACTGACAAGACGCTAGCCACATAAATACCATGGATGCTGGTAGGCAGAGGCAGAATATTTTTTTTCTTATTTTCCTCCCACAAAACTAAGGTGTCTTATACTCCAGTGCATTTTATAGTCCGAAAAATATGGCAACTTTCAAACACTTTCCTTTTATCCAAAATGACTCTACTCTGAGATTCTTCAAATACTTTTTCTTGTAGCAATAGCATTGTTCTTCTAACAATTTAATCCTATGCATAGCTGCTATTGATTTAGAAATAAAATCTATAAAATCAGTGGGGCTTATTTGCAGCCTAAAAATGTTTTAGATATTACCCATTTAAGAAACATTTCATTTTAAGAAATATTCTCAAATATTATTAGATAGATGAAGAATACATTGTAAACTGAAAGCCAGTTATCAAGTATCAAAATCCTATAAGTGTGATGGAATAAATGCAAAGTTGTTCAAACATTAATGTTTGAAATTGTTTTACACTGAAAGAAGATATGAGAGGATTGTTCTGAGAGTAATTACAGAAGAGATGTGCAGAAATGATATTTTCATACATGTCACAACAAAAATATAGATGTTGTTAATAATTAAGCAATAATTAAACTACAATAATTAATTAATAATTAAACTACAAATTCATGCTAAGTACTGCAGAAGTTCCCATCTCTTTATATAAGAAAAAGAGTGCTGAAACAGACCAAAATGTTATTTTTATCTCTCAAGTAATTTTCAACACAGGTAGTCTACACTTAGCAACTACCTCTTGTAGCAACTGTTTGTAGTTAAGGACAATGATGAAAAAGTAACTCTGTGACCAGTCCTCACATTTATGAGCTTCACAGGTCTGTAAATCACAGGAAAGCTGAAGGAAGAGCGTAATCCCAATTGTGGTGCTAAACTAGGACTACCTGTATTGACCAGTGAAATATCTGGGGATCCCAAAAGAAAATATGGAAACAATCTTCTTTGCTTGTTCTCTTTCAGAAATTGGAATGTTGGAATACAGGTAGTTCTCAGTTTATAACCAGGACCGGAATATCGGTTGTAAATCCCTGCGGTTGTAGGTTGAATCACCATTGACCAGATCAAATTTTATGACCATTTTTTAATTGGTCATAAAGTGAGTCACTGTGGTCATTAAGCAAATCGCATGGTCATTAAGAAAAACATGCTGTCATTAGTTTGAATCAACTTTCCTTCATGGAGGTTTTTGTAAGAAACCAGCAAAAAAAGCAAATTGTGATCAGGTGACTGTGGAACACTGCAAATGGACATAAATGTGAGCCAACTGCCAAACATCCAAGTTGCAATCAAGTGACTGAAATGGGGTGTGTGCAACATTTGTGACAGTCAGAAGTGCATTACAAGCCGTAAGAGTAGTAACTTTGGACTGTCTTTATACAAACGGTTGTAAATCAAAGAGTACCTGTATACTGCTTCAGAACTTAAGATTCCATTGACTTTTCATAAGGCTATAATTACTGTGAAATAAATAAAAATATTGGGGATGGGGAAATGGAACTAGATGGCTTTCTGATGAGAACCACAATTCTACATTGGTCAGCTTCTTTACTATACACCATTGCTCAGTTTGTCGGAAGCCACATATGAGCATGAAATAACCCCAAAAATTGAATGTTAACAATTATAGCCATTTGGTGTTCAGATCAGTAACAAACGACTAACAATAATAGCAACTACAATAGTAAAATAATACATACTGTAAGGGACACATTCATATTGCACTTCCAAGTACTTGTATGTTCCTGGACAAGGATCAGGAAAGACATCTGGGCCAGCAACCACTGCACATTGGGTCCGGTTGCTACACCTGAAAAATGAAAATAAAAATGAGAATAAAAATTGGAGTAACATAGCTAATGATTCCAAAGCAGAGGTGGGTTCCTCCCTCTACGGTCTGGTACGTCAGAAGAAATAGTGAAAATCTAGCGTATCGGATAGGACCGGTAGTAATAATGATGGTTTGGCCATGCCCCCAAACCTGTACTCCCATCAGAAGCATCGTCAAAAGGTTTTTTTTTAAAGTTTTTCCCCCCTGCCGGTTCAGGTAAGGGGAAAAAAAAGCTTTAAAAAGTAAAAGAGAGAGAGAAAAAAAGAGGGAGGGAGGGAGGGAGGGAGGAAGGAAGGGAAGGGAGAAAGAAAGAAAAAGAAAGAAAGATGGAAGGAAACTCATTTTTCAGTCAGGAGATTCAGCAAAGGAGAAAAACAAATGCTGTCGCTTTAAATCGGAACTGAGTATGCCTAGCTGTGGTTTTCTGGGAGTTGAAGTCCACAAGTCATAAAGCTGCAAACTTTGGAGTCCTGATTTAAATTGAAAAGCTGCTCGGAAGGTAGTTTGCAAAGTGACATTCAGCAGTTATTTGGGGTGGGTGGGGTGTTGCTTCCCACAGAGGGCAGAGAAAAAGAAAAGAAAGAAAGAAAGAAAGAAAGAAAGAAAGAAAGAAAGAAAGAAAGAAAGAAAGAAACAAAGAAAGAAGGAAGGAAGGAAGGAAGAACAGCACAGCAATTTAGGGCTAGAAGGCTACTCAGAGGTCATCTAGTCCAGTGGTGGGTTCCGGATCCAGCATCCTCCATATTAATGTGTGTAGCGTGTGCACACACACGTGTGCAGCATGCTCACGAGTCTTACTGTCCAGCGACGCCTCCAGAAGCCTCCACGAGCCTCCGCAACACTCCAGTTGCTCAGTGGAGCGTCGTGCAGGTGCTGTATGTGCCGTGCATGTACGCGGAAGTGCTGAAGAGCTTAAAGACAGGTAAGGAGCATGGGTGGGTGGGTGGACCCTCCAGAACATTGTACCAGAACAGTACCTGGTGCTCTGGGCAGGCTCTGGTTGACCCATACAGGGGCATACCACCTGCAACCTACCACTGATCTAGTCCAACCCCCTGCTGCAGCAGGAAACCTTACATTGTCTGGATTATTTTGGTGCCTCTAACATAGAGGAAAATTGCCAGAAAGGAGAAGAAGTTTACTAGGACAAGACTGCCATGCAGAGGAAGGCACAGATAGTCCTTGACTTATGACTACAATTGAGCCCAACATTTTGGTTGTTAAGCAAGAGCGTTGTTAAGTGAGCTTCACCACATTTTATCCAATCCATGTCATCTCCTGGTGAGTGACATCAAGTTGGCCATGCCCACCCAGTCACATGACTGCCAAGCCACGCCTACAAAATAGGTAGTAAAAACTTTTGAAACCCACCCCTGTTCCAAAGCCTGGGCAACGTTCAGGCTAATATTTCATTTAATTCAAACATATTATGACTACAGTATTTTAGAAAGATCTAGTCTTTTTGAAGACAAGCTTAATTCTTGGTGACTTCAGACATGTACCCCTGGATTTTTCTTGGCAGTAATACTGCTATCTGTTAAAAGGAGAAAATCATCCAATTTAACTCTGTAAGTTTGCTTGGTCAGTCAGTCACTCTGTCTGTCTGTTTGAATATATTTTATATAGCTATAGCTACCTCTCTATCTATTTATCAACCAAACAACCATCCATCCAAGTTGCCTGATACCTTAAGGATGTACCACAATAATAAAAAAAGAATCAATATAATAATTTATTTCTAGAACAGGAAATTGCTTCTATTGTACTGTATTTAAACAATTATTTATCCCAAAGATACTTTTTTTTCAAGAGACAACTGGACTTTCTTTCCAACTGGACTTTCTGGAAAGAAGTCCAGTTGCTTCTTGAAAAAAAGGACCTTTGGGACAACCATGACCCGGATTAGAATCTCCATAGAGAAACAATTATTTAGTCTTCTAGTAAAAGTACCTATACTGATAGCAAAAAGTTTAACTTAAAACAAAATTCAAGTGTGCTGTTTTAAAGACAATAGATAGATACTATGTTTCCCTGAAAATATGACAGGGTCTTATATATTTTGACCCATGAAATATGGCCTTGGGTTTATTAAAGGGGAGGGCTTATTGTTTTTGGGTTGTCAGGCGGATGCTCCCTTGCGGGTTTTTTTTTTTTGCGGCTTTCAAAGCACAGAGGATGGATGCCACTCTGGGAGTACGCTCTATGGTTGTGGGCTGCAGAGCGTACAACCATAGAGCCTACTCCCAGAGCGGCATCCATCCTCCATTGCGCCTTCCAAAGCACGGAGATAGGATACCGCTCTGGGAGTATGCTCTATGGTTATACACTACCATAGAGCATATTTCCAGAGCAGCATCCACCCTCCATGCTTTGAAAGCCACAAAAAAAAAAAAAAAAAAAAAAAAAACAAGCGGCGGGCAGCACCAGCAGCAGAGATGCCCTGCCTCTGCAGGTACTGTAGAATTAGCCAACGGCATCGTGAGCCTGCAAGTCACGTGAATGGGGAGCGGAAAAGCCTCTCACGCAACCCCCCTCTCCAGCCATGCAGAGCCCTATTCTCTCACCTAGGGGCATTCCAAAGGCGCTGAGCCATGGGAGGCAGAGGGCGGCGAACAGGCACTTGCATTGCTTGGTGCCTTCTGGGTACCGCTAGGTCAGTCAGCGGCGCTGTGCCTGGTTGGAAAGGGGGGTTGCCTGATGGCTGCTCATGAGCGTGGTCACCTCATGGCTGCTGTGTTGCTGCTGCGACAGCGCTAGCAAGAGAGCAGCTGCCCGGCAACCCCCTCTCTTCAGCTGGGAACAGCGTCACTGACCGACCTAGCGGTAACCCGAAAGCACCAAGCAACGCAAGCGCCTTTGCCCCCCACCTCATTCCCGCGGCTTGGCGCCTTCGGGATACCACTAGGTCGGTGAGCAGTTTTCTGCCTGGCCAGAGGGGGGGATTGTCCAGGGGCTTATTTTCAGGGGTGGGTTTATATTTTTGCCCATGCAAAAAATGTGGCAAGGCTTTAGTTTCAGGACAGGTCGTATTTTTGGGGAAACACGGTAGGTAGGTAGGTAGGTAGGTAGGTAGGTAGGTAGGTAGGTAGGTAGATAGATAGATAACTAAGAAAGATAATTAGAGCTATATAAAATATATTCGAATACCAATTCAGAAAGCTGAAAACTAATAAACAAAAATACAAGTCATTATTTTGTGCCTGAAAACAGAGCTGTAGATGGAATCAAGATATTCAGGGCATTAATAGTTATGCTTCAGCTCATACTAGTAATCAATAAGTTGGAATAAAAATAATAAAGGTGACCAGTTGGCTTTGCACTCAAAGTGGGAGTATAATTCTTGGTTTCCAAGCTTCTAACTTGATGCCTTAACTACTACACCAAAGTGGCTTTCTACTAACCTAAAGTGTATCCTAGAGCAGCGGTCCCAATCTTTTCACTTAATTCACAATTCACTTAACAGCTGCCTTGCTTAGCAACAGAAATTTGTGGCTCCATTGTGATTGTAAGTGGAGGGCTACCTGCATTTGAAGAATTGTTACGTCCCCTGCAAAAACAAGTATTTTAATAAATATCTCAATGCAACTTCATTTTGAAGTTACTTTTTTTTAAAAAAAATAGTGTTTATACCCTAGTTATTATATGGCACCCCGATTATTAAATGTCTATAAATTATGGTTAAGTACATTTTTATACAGAGTATCTCTCTGTATTTCATAGTTTTTATTAAGTTTTCACCATAGTTTATGGACTCAAAATGCGTAATTCCTTTTTTATTTTTCTGCTAATTGCCAATCTTATAAACATTTACTACTATTTCTATAACAGTTACCTAACATATATTTTCTCTCATATAAAGTCCTTATTTACTAACATGTTTTGAAATAGTAACAACTCCACAAACAAATCTCTCTCTCAACATATCCTAGGCAACATTTCCAAAAAATGTGATAAAAGTTATATCAGTAAAGTTTTTTTGATCAACTGTAATACTATTTTTCTTTCTTTCTCTGTCAAGGAATTTAAAATATTTCACTATTCTAGTTGCTTTTGAATTAATTTGCATAGATAAGAACATAAGTATCTCAGCAACATAGGTCTCGGGGAATGTAAAAATGTATAAGTTTAACTAAAACACAAATATAAATGTTTCCCTTTCCTTCTCCACATATTAGTTATTTCATCTGCCAGAAAGCTGACCCTATTATGCCATATGTTATTGCCAGTCCCCTATCTCAGTTCTTCAGTTTTTCCAAAAAACAACATAATAAGTTTTTATTTTCTCTTTGATGTATAGTTACAGTTTATATTATATTTTCTATTGTGCCAGAAAAGAAGAAGCATTTTGTTTATCTGTAATATGAACAAAGAATCTGTTTTTTTGCTTAGAATCTGAAAGGTATAATAAACAGGCAATTCAAGAGATTTGCCAAGTTATTTATTTATTTATTGGAATGTATTAGTAGTGGTATTTTTTATCATAATTTAGGATTATTCCTTTTAAAATCAGTGTATTTAACCAATATATGAAGAAAACACACCACAATAGTAATGGGGGACTTTAACTACCCTGACATCAATTGGGGGACACTCCGCAACAAGTGGGGGATCGAACAGATTCCTGACTCACCTATCTGACAACTTCATCACCCAAAAGATTGAGAAGGCAATTATGGAGCAGCTATGCTAGACCTTATTGTTACCAATAGCAAAGAAGTGATAGAGGAATTGAATTTGCAGGAATTTTAAGGGAGAGTAATCATGTAGAATTCAATATAAAACAGTCACAAGCAACAGAACATAATCAAACCAGTGTCTTAAGACTTTAAGAGAGTATTTTAACAAAATCAGAGAGAACATAGGACGGATTCCATGGATGAAAACCTTAAAGGGAAAATCAACTCAAGAAACTTGGCAAACTCTAAAAAATACAACTATAGTCTAATCCAGTTGAATACCACTAACAAAGGAAACCAAGAAAAAAACCAGCATGGTAGTACAAAGAACTCTCAAACCAACTGAGAGGAAAAAATGGATAAGTACAAAAGTACAAAAAAATGGAAAGTGATTCATAACTAAGGCAGAATGCCCACAAATAGCCTGAACCTGCAAACTAAGGAAAGCTAAGGCTTTGAACCAAGTAAGACTTGCAACAAATGTTAAAACAATAAAAACAGTTTCTTTCACCAAAATAAAAAAAACAAGACAAAAGTCAAAGATAGGTCCACTAATTGGAGAAGATGGCAAAGAAATAACAGGCGGTAGAGAGAAAACAGAACTGCTTAATTCATACTTTGCATCTGTCTTCACACAAAAAGAAAACAATATTCAATTCACCAAAAGCAGAACTGTAAATGACAGGTTAGGATGCAAATTAACTATGCAAAAATAAGGCAAGAGAACACCTGTTATCTCTAGATGGGTCCTGTTGGATTACATCCCAGGGTAGGTGTGATTTCAGAACTATTGAAACATATCTTTCAAAGTTCTTGGAACAAAGGGGTGCTACCTGTGGAGTGTAAAAGAGCTGATGTAGTTCTCATCTTCAAAAGGGGAAAAACAAATTCAGGAAATTACAGACCAATCAGTCTGACATCAATACATGGGAAGATTTTGGAAGAGATAACCAAGCAACAAATCTGCAAACACCTACAAGCAAACAAAGTTATAACCAGTAACCAATACGGGTTCGTGTAAAACAGATCATACCAAATGAAACTTATTACATTCTTTGGCAAAATGACTAAATCAGTGGATCAGTGAAATGTTGTGGACATAGATACTTAGATTTTGGTAAAGCATTTGATAAAATAGGCCACAACCTATTTCTTGGCAAGCTAGAAAAATGTGAAATAGACAACACTACCACCAACTGGCTGACAAATCGTACTCAATATGTAGTCCTCAATGTAACTATATCTACATGGAGGGAAGTTTAAGTTTAAGTTTTATTTTATTTATATGCTGCCCTATTCCCTAAAAGGGACTCAGGGAGGCGAACAACTTAAACGGGAAGGGGAACATACAAGTACAAAAACAGACATTTAAAATGACCAACAACCACACCTGTCGAGACGGGAAGGGAGCTCATCAACCCCAGGCCTGCCGACACAGCCAGGTTTTAACGGCTTTTAGGAAAGCAGGGAGAGAGGTGAGAGTCCAAATCTCCGCGGGGAGTTCGTTCCAAAGGGCCGGAGCTGCAACAGAGAAGGCCCTCCCCCGGGTCGTAGCCAGATGACATTGGCTGGTGGATGGAACCCAGAGGAGGCCGACCCTGTGCGATCTAATGGGTCTTTGGGAGGTAATTGGCAGCAGGCGGTCTCTCAAGTACCCAGGTCCAATACCATGAAGGGCTTTATAAGTAATAACTAGCACCTTGAAGCGTATCCGGAGACCGATTGGAAGCCAGTGCAGCTCGAAGTAAACAGTGGGGTGCCCTGAGGTTCTGCTTTGGGCCCAATACTCTCCAATATCTTCATAAACTAGATGAGGAATAGAAGAGGAACTCATCAAATTTGCAGTTGACACTAAACTGGGAGGAATAGCCAACACACCAGAAGACAAGCTCAAGACCCAGAAAGATCTTGACAAACTTGAATACTGGGCCCTATCTAAAAAATGAAATTTAACATAGATAAAAGTATGGTGTTACACTTAAGCAAGAAAGACCAACTGCATAGCCACAGGATAAGTGAATCACTTAAGCCAAGGCAATCCTAAACTGCATTAATAGAGGGATAGAATCAAGATCACGTGAAGTTCTAGTACCAGTTTTACAAAGTCTTAATAAGATCACACTTGGAATACTGCATCCAGTTTTGATCACCACAACATAAAAAAGACGTTGAGACTCTGAAAAGAGTGCAGAGAACAGCAAAAAAGAATGATTAGGGGGCTGGAGGCTAAAACATATGAAAAACAATTACAGGAATTGGGTATGTCTAGACTCGTGATGGCAAACCTATAGCACACGTGCCAGAGGTGGCACACAGTGCCCTCTTCGATGACATGTGAGCCATCGCTTCAGTTTAGCTCCACCATGCATGTGCACGTGCCTCTTGCCAGCCAGCTGGTTTTTGGGTCTCTGTCATGCATGCAGGTGGGGGGGGGGTTGCACGTACATGTGTGGGGGTGGGGTGTGTGCTGAGGGCCTCACGCATGCATGCACGGGTATGGGGGGGCATCTGCATGTGTGGTGGGAGTGCATGCACATGTTTGGGGGATGCATGCATTTTTGGAGTTTGGGCACACGCTTTGGGCACTCAGTCCAGAAAAGGATTGCCATCACTGGTCTAGTCTAATGAAAAGAAGGACTAGGGTGACATGATAGCAGGGTTCCAATATTTGATCCTACAAAGGCAAGGGGATCAAACTATTTTCTAAAGCACCAAAAGACAAGAGGAGATACAATGGATGGAAAGTAACCAGAGAGAGAAACAACCTAGAACTAAAGAGAAATTTCCTAACAGTGAAAGCTGATCAGTGGAACAGCTTATTTTCAGAAGTTTTGGATGCTGCATCACTTGAGACTTTCAAAAAGAGAGTGGACAATAATTTTCCTGAAATGTTATAGGGCCGTGATGGCGAACCTATGGCATGCGTGCCAGAGGTGGCACGCGGAGCCATTTGACAGGGCACATGAGACATTACCCTGTCAGCTCCACCGCACTGACTTCGGCCTTCTTTTGAGGCCTCTGGAGCGTGAAAAACCAGTTTGCTTATAGGGTCGTTTTTTGCCTCCCACCACCCCCGAAGCCTTCAGGAAAGCCTCCTGAGGGCTCCTGAATGCTTTGGATGGCTAAAACCGGCCCTACAAGTAACCCGGAAGTGACTTCCAGTTTGCTTGTAGGGTTGTTTTTTGCCCTCCGGAGCCTTCAAGGAAGCCTCCTGGAGAGGCAGGGTGCAGGGAGGCTGCTTTCACCCTCCCCAAGCTCCTATAAAGCCTCTGGGGCCTGGGAAGAGCGAAAAAAGCATGCCAAAAATTGGGGGGGGGGCACTGGTCAGGTGCGCATGCGTGCTGTGGTTGTGTGCATAGCATTATGAGTGTAGCATGCCCACACCTGACCCCCTGCGTTCCCCCCACTTTTGACACATGAGCCAAAAAAGGTTCGCCATCACTGGTATAGGCTCTTCTGCTTGAGCAGGCGATTGGACTAAAAAACCCCAAGGGCCCTTCCAACTCTATTATTCTATGTTTTAAAACATCTATAGTACTGAAAAACAGAATTTATTTATTTTTATCAATTATACTCTGCCATCCAGTAAACCTTCAATTCCATTGAGATGCTCCAACTCTATCCTGAATTAAGGTATTACAAAGTCATAAAAAAGGAGGTTTTTAATATTCATTTCCATAGGATATTCAAGGAAAGAGTGAACTATGTTAAATTTAATTGGTTTGACACCTAACTTGCACTGACTGCAATGTTTTACTATCTGGCTTTTCTAACAAGATGTTCTACAGTCAGAATGGTAAAAAGATTATTTTCTGCTAGATCACTTTCCACTGCTTCTTTTTCATGGCACTTGAGAGATGAGTCATAATTGTCTTATGATACTAATGCAGTCACAACAGTCTTACGACACTAATGCATTCCAGGGTTCTTTTTATTTTTATCAAATTTGTTTTCAATAGGCAACTCATCTGAGTTTTAGTTTTAGGAGAAACATATATTTCTATATTAATTTCATTCCTTTAGCAGACTAAACAATAAAACTAGTAAAATTTTCTATATGTATTAAGTAGAACTTCTAAACATTTAAGCATTGATAGCATGTTTGGCTCTGCAACCAAACAAGGCAGACACAGACTTCAACGAATAATTAGAACTGCAGAAAAAACAATTGCTACCAACTTGCCTTCCATTGAGGACCTGTACACTGCACAAGTCAAAAAGGGGGCTATGAAAATATTTACAGATCCTCACATTCTGGACATATATTGTTTCATCTTCTACCCTCAAAATGATGCTATAGGGCTGGGATGGCGAACCTATGGCATGCATGCCAGATGTGGCACGCGGAGCCATTTGTCAGGGCACGCAAGTTATTGCCCTGTCAGCTGGCCAGCGCGCAGGTGCGTGCTGGCAAGCTGAGCTCAGCCTTTTTTAAAAGCCATTTTTCGCCCTCCCCAGGGCTCCAGAGGCTTTACAGGATTCTGGGGAGGGCGAAAACAGCCTATCCTGCTCCCCAGAGGGCCTCTGGAGGCTTCAGAAGCTTTCCTGAAGCCTCCAGAGTGCAAAAAAAATGGCCCTAAAGGCAAACCGGAAGTTTGGGAACGGACTTCCGGTTTGCTTGTAGGGCCAGTTTAAGCCCTCCAGAGCCTTCAGGGGCCTTCCGGAGGCTTCACTGAAGGCTCCGGAGGACTAAAAACAGCCCTACGAGCAAACCGGAAGTGACTTCCAGTTTGCTCATAGGGTCCTTTCTTGACCTCCAAAGGCTTCAGGGAAGCCCCAGGAAGGCCTCTGAAGGCTCCCGAGGGCTTAAACTGGCCCGACAAGCAAACCGGAAGTCCGTTCCCAAACAGACTCCAGCTCTCAGGCTCTTATAAAGCCTCTTGAGCCTGGGGAGGGTGAAAAAAGCATGCAAAAAATGGGGGGGGAACGCCTGTCATGCACGCATGCGCATGGGGGTGTCGCACATTGCATTATGGGTGCAGCATGCCTGTGCACACACCCCCCCTGCGCTCTCCCTGCTTATGGCACGTGAGTCAAAAAAGGTTCGCCATCGCTGCTATAGGGCACTGCACACCAGGAACACTAGACACAAGGATAGTTTTCCCCCTTGGGACTTTTCCTGAATCCCTTGCTCACAACTCGACTGAAGCCCTAGTGGAAGCCTGGGATAGGGTGGCCACTGGGGCTTTGGATCGTGTTGTGCCTTTGCAGCCTCTGAGCCGGTGTTGATCCCGGGTAGCTCCCTGGTTTACCGAGGAGCTCCGAGAGATGAAACGATGGAAAAGATGCCTAGAGAGTGGTTGGAGGGCCAGCCGGTCCGAATCTGATTGAACACTAGTAGCAATAGCAATAGCAATAGCAGTAGACTTATATACCGCTTCATAGGGCTTTCAGCCCTCTCTAAGCGGTTTACAGAGTCAGCATATTGCCCCCAACAACAATCCGGGTCCTCATTTTACCCACCTCGGAAGGATGGAAGGCTGAGTCAACCCTGAGCCGGTGAGATTTGAACCGCTGAACTGCTGATCTAGCAGTCAGCTGAAGTAGCCTGCAGTGCTGCATTTAACCACCGTGCCACTTCGGCTCTTCGTAAGCATGTTATTGGTCCTTCTGAATCAAGTATGTTTTTCCAGTTGTCAACCATTCATCAATTTGACCATTTTGTAAAATTTCATTCAGTTGCCTGGCCAATATTGCATGTAAACCGGTCAGATATTTGAGCCAGAAACCATGCAATTGGTCATTTCCAGGTGATGTTCAATTCTTTACTTTTTTTACTCGATTTTTGACCATCTCAGTTGTTATTTCTAGCACTTGCATTTGCTTGTTGCCAATGCTTTTCTCAAAGTCATGTATCCACTTTGCTTCTTTATTGTAGTCCTTTGCATTTTCCCACAGTTCCTTCCAGAATTCAACCATGGCCTGCTTTTCGGTTTTTCACTTTTGGTGTCACCATTCACATTAAGACTTTGATAAAAACGCCGTTGGTCTGATCGAAATTGCTGCGTTTTTATCAAAGTCTTAATGTGAATGGTGACACCAAAAGTGAAAAACCAGAAAAGCAGGCCACAGTTGAATAATAATAATAATAATAATAATAATAATGATGATGATGATGATGATCCATTGGAATTTGTGCAAAAATTATAATATTAAAACAGCAACAAACTGGTGGGAACATCAGCCTGAAAAAGTCACCGAAAATCAGATGGTCAAGATCTTGTGGGATTTCCGTATACAAACCGACAAAATACTGGCGCATAATACACCAGACATCACACTGGTTGAGAAAAATAAGGTCACAATCATAGACATCGCAATACCAGGTGATAGCAGGGTCGCCGAGAAGGAACATGAAAAAATCGCAAGATACCAGGACTTAAAAATCGAAATTCAACGACTATGGCACAAACCAGCAGTGATAATTCCAGTGGTAATTGGCACACTGGATGCTATTCCAAAAGCACTGGAATTACATTTAAAACAGTTAAAAATTGACAAAATCACCATCAGTCAAATGCAAAAAGCCGCACTGCTTGGATCTGCACGCATATTACGAAAATACGTTACGACGTCCTAGGCCCCTGGGTGGGGCCCGACTAGTAACCAATGCCAAATCCGGCGAAACAACTGGCCGCTGTGATACAATTGTATAATAATCATCATCATCATCATCATCATCATCATCATCATCATCCTTCCTATTACCTATCTCCTCCCACTTATGACTATAACATGTTGCTTGTATCTTTATGATTTATATTGTTTTATTTGTTTCCTAGTATGATTTGATTGCTTATTAGTAACCTATGACTATCACAAAGTGTTGTATCTTATGATTCTTGATGAATGTATTTTTTCTTTTATGTACAGTGAGAGCATAAGCACCAAACATAAATTCCTTGTGTGTCCACACTTGGCCAATAAAGAATTCTACTCTATTCTAGTCTACTCTACTCACATTCTCCATACTTTTTATATTTTACATATAGAAATTATTGAAACTTCTGAAACAAACACTTTTTGCAATTTGACTGTGAGATCCATCTTAAACAGTGAAAGGTTTTGCCAAACAATCTTCTTTTTTATTTCTTTCCTAATCTCCAGCTGCTGTGGAGTAAATCAGTCAAACAAAATAGTTTTCTTTGCAATTAATGCCAAGAAATCAAGGCTTTTAAGAGATAATCCCAGGATTTACATATGATTCAATCAGTCATCTGCTGTAGTTTATGAGATGGCTTGTCTGGCCTGGGGTCCAATTGAATCAGCGATAGTACCTATTCTTATTTCTTCTGAAACCTTTATTGTGACAGCCATTGTCACTTTATTGGTTTTGTGTACCAGCTGCTCTTAATTTAACTGAAATGAAAGACAAATAAAAAAGTGAAATATAAGGAGAATACAGGTAAAAATTATAGAATTATTAAAGTTGAGAGACATAAAACCAGGATGCCTATAGAGCTATCTTAGAGAACATTTTTGAACTACAATCTTAGAATACTTCTATGTCTACTAGTTGCATTCATGGCCAAATGCCCTCAATCTAGTACTTTTGTAGGTGATCCATTATAAGCAGCACAGTGTCATGTGAATGGGTTTCCTTGTATTAAGATAACAAATGTCTTGCTTCCAGCTGGACAAGCCAATCTTCACTTGCTGGAGAACTATACAATATAAAATTCTGCTAGCTGATCCATCTTATATTGAACCACATGACAGCTAAAGCACTTCCTAATGAGCACAGTCCCTGACTCAAAGAAGCACTTCACATTTATCTATGTCAAGAACCTGGTCTTGCATATCAATGTGATAGACTCAAAATAGCGGAGAATTTGTACTACAAAAATCAATTGATACATTTGCTTAAATGTAGCTGGAAGTGATTGCTTCAGTATTAGCACATAAATAAGCATGCAAGGGTCAGAGTCACATTAAGCTTAAAAATAAATGTGAATGCCGCAACATCACAACTTCTAATTCTAAAAAACAAAACCAGTTTTTCAGTTTTTGACATATGAGATGATTTCTGATAATATAAGATGACTGTCTATTTTTGTAAGAGATAAATCTGATATTGAGTTATAAATATAAGAATCACAATAATCAGATATGCTTACAAATTTCCACTACTATAATTTCTCACTCTCCCCCCCAATAAATAATACATCTACATAGAATCCTATAGCATAAAATCCATACTTATCCATATCTAGCTGGCATTAGTATCATTTGTATTTAATTGTTAGTTCATTCCACTGATGATTTGTATCATTTTTGACTATGCAAACTATTTATTTTCATACATAATTTTTGCTATCATAGCCAACAGCATTTTTTACATATCTCTCAGTACTTTTTCCCAAGTTTTTCTACAAAACGAATCCTTCCCTTGGGCAGGAATTGGACAAGAACATTTTCAAGATCCCTTCCAACCATATCATCCCATGATTCTATCATCTCCCTAAATACACAATTCTATATAATTGTGTACACAATTGTTAAGCCAAACAGCATCCTGAGATAGAATTATGATATAGAATGAATCGCATTCCCATTTATCAAAAGTGGTTCACATTTGAAAAAAAAAAAAATCTAGCTATCCTGAATTAAGTTGCAAGTACCAAGCAAAAGCTAGCCTCATGAATTACTGATTTCCCTCCTTATTCCCATTCTGGATTTGTCTTGCTATTCCAAAAGTTTAATTTCATTGCTGCAATTACCATTTTCTGAGAAAACATAACAGTTCTGCAGTGGGAGAAAGCTATTTCATCAGACTGCACAATTGAAATAAGACTCAATTATTTAAATAGCATTTATTTCCTGCTAAGCATGATTCTTGTTTGAACTGTCAGGAATGAAAAACAAATCATTTCATACTAAAACCTTAATTCCTTTATAAACAATGTAGTGTAGTGTAGTACAATGGTTAGTGAAAATTTTGAAGAAGGATTATAGAAGGATTCTGAATTCTAACGAATCTACTTGAATATTGGAAATGCAAATGTAAAGGTAAAGAAGGAACTTTTTATCATTTGTGGTGGACATTTGATAAAGCAAAGGAATATTGCAGTAAGATTCATATTTTAATACAGAAAATTCTTAAAGTGAATATGAAGCTAGAATCAGAAACTTTTTTTTTGTTTTAATGGAAAAAGACTTTGAAAAAAATTTGGAACTTTGACATTACATATGTTGACAGCAGTAAGATTACTTTATGCATAAAAATGGAAGGACACTTCATCCACAATGGATGAATGGCTGCAAAAGCTGATGGAGTTAGCAGAGATGGCTAACTTGACTGCTTTGATAAAAGAATAAAACATAACTATGTTTTACTTCTACTTGGAAACCGTTCCTGGACTTTGTGCTTGAGATGGAAAAGAATGAAACTTTGATTAGATAGATTTGTTGATATAGAAATGGCTAGATTATACTATTATATAAAAGTAAAAGGTTGAGGCTTGATATTACTATCTTTTACTGCACCAAAGGGAGTTAGAGGTCAATACCTTTTCCTTCTTTTTCCCTTATTTTTTACATTCCTCCCTTCCCTTTTTCCTTCCCTATTTTTTCCTATGATTTGTTTTTGTATTTTTGTATTTTATATTATAAACTAATACAAAAGAAAAATTGTGAAAGCTAAGAAAAATACTTTATTTGAGGACAGGGGCTACTACCATGTCAGTTATATATCTTCTATCTACTATACACAGTTTCGGTGATCCTGAGGATAATGATGTGCATTTTGCTGGCAGGGTTTTGCTGTAATGTTGAGACTTATATTCTAGCTTTACTACTGGGGCTCACTTGGCACAGAGCTATGCACAGCCCTACTTCAAAAGGAGTCCTTATTACTTTGAAACAGAAATTATTAGGGTTTGTGCTGAGGTTCTCAGAAGCCACAATAAAATGAGCAGTTAAAAACATGAAAACAAATATTGTTCTGACAGAGAAAAACTGTTCCAGGTTCACGTAACCACACCATTACAGCAGAGACAAGAAGCTTTTCTCTTCTGAATGGGGAATAGCTTGAAAAGGCACAATGTTACAGAGCTAAGATAGTTCACAAAAAATGCAGATCTTTTTTTTGTGAGACAGGAACAGGTATACATAAGAGAAAAAGCTCTGAGGCAAGCGTTGCCCATAAAAACAGCAAACTTTGAAAATGATTTGGAAGAAATGTTTTAGAGTCTTTGCAAGAGTAGCATCACTTTGCTAGTCCTAACAGCCCTTTCATTATTTTCTTGGCTTCCACATGAGCCCGAAACTATTATGCTGCTTCTTTAAGAGTTGCATTAAAGATACGCTGATGCAATGATTGGATTCATTAAGGCAGTGGCATTTCCCCTAGCTTGTATGGAAGCCTGGAAAAAGAGGTGTCTGTTTTAATAAATAGCCGAGACGTGTATTTATCCAAGGTGGAAATAACTTCTTTCAAATCCTGTTTAGAGCATCCAGAGCCCTGTTGCCTAAAATTATCTCAGGACAGAAAAGAAAAGGAAGCAATAAGTATTCTATCCACCAAACAAAGCAACCCATTTGCCAGATCTTGCTGCTTTCATCAAAATGGCAAAAGCAACATCAGGTCGCCCAGTTCCAACGTTTTTGTATATATATACATGATGTCATGACACAAATAGAAAAGGAGTGGAGCTTGTGTCACAGCAGCACAGTACTGCTGCTGCTGTATTCTGCCTCCTTGCCTACCCTGGGGATGCTGCTGAAGCTACCTATTATAGTGAAAGCATTTAAATGTCAATTTTGAGTTCACAGAAACTATTTCAGGGCAATACTATTAAAAACCGCTCTATCAAATTTATCCAGGAGTACCTACTTCAAGGTATCTAATTTTCTAATTTTTCCTGTCAATGCACATAATATTCCTTCCTAACTAGAAAATAATGGCAACAACAACACACTAACAAATGCAGGATTAGCCGAGAGGCAGGGACCTCCACAAAAAGCATGCAATGGTTAGTAGGACCATTATTTATGTTCAATTTCAAATAGTTAAATTACAATTGTATACACCACAGAAAGCATAAATGGTGCCGTTGAGCTTGTTTTCAAAAGAGAGGGAAATCCAGGGAGTTAACAATCTCTTACAGTCGTCATGGCTGTAAAGCCTGAAAGCAGGAAATTGAATCAAATATGACAAATTGCTGGCAATGGTTTCAGGAGCTATCAAAGTGAATACGCCCCTTGATAGGAATGATCAAAACAAGACAGTCAAATGTAGTATGTTTCACACAAGATTTTAAAAGAGAAAACAGAACATTTGTATTGCTTGTCAGAAGATCTTTTTATACAGTAAGATCAAAACAGAGCATCTTGCAGTTCAATTTTGGTCCAACTTGTCTCATGCTGCCAAGTGTTTCATGTCTCCTTGCTGGTACAATATGCATCAGTCACCATACTAAATATTACTGTGACACTGAAATATCCTAAACTTGCTAGAATATTTACTAACTCTTACATTAGAATTTAAGAACCCAACCATTCCTATTCAATTGCATGGATATTGATCTACCAAATTAAGCCGCCCTGAGTCTCTTTGAGAGTGGGCAGCATACAAATTAAATTAAATAAATCAAATAAATCAAATTCCTATTTTTTTTAAAAAAAAATCAGGAACTCTGGCATAAATGGGGGGGCCTCTATTGAGCTCTGTCCACGTGCCATCTTTGACTCTCCTGGTGTAATTTCTTCCCCTACTCTTACACCTCAACTAGAAAATTTTCTAAAATAAAAAATCTAACCATAGTGCCAGGTGATCACCTGTTATTGCTTGGTTACTGCTTCAATCTTTTATTAAAGGAGAGGAAAAGTTCTCTTTATTCCTGTATTCTTCAGTCAAGAAGAGCTTTATTGCTTACTTATGGTGTTTTCTTTATTAGGTAACTATATTTTAATGTTTATACATTTTATCACACAATAAAAGATGCATATTTGGTATCTATCTTTCTAGAATAGGAAAGCAGAGGTTATTTAACCAACTTGAAACATGCTCATATTTCAGATGCTTCATCAGCATTCACATACATTTCAGGGTTAAGAACTTATTTAAAGTCATAAAAATGAATGATGAAATATATCCATGCAGAGAGAAATAATCTAACGCTTGTTCTTTGGTTTTGCAGTCAGAGTTCCTGTTTTAAGTTTGATTCTTTTGCTGTCTTAAGTCTGATTCTCTATTTTCAGGTCTCTATTATTTTTTAAAAAAATATTGTATTTCTGCATGTTTGTTCTTCAAAGTACTCACCTCATTTGTTGGAATTACAAGTCGAGTCATTCATATTAAGGTATTCAGCCTGCAATAATGCACAAGTTAAATCCTGTGGTCTCACTGCTGTTCAGCATAGCTTTATACAGTTAATGAAGTTGGGGACATTTTCAAATCTTTGAAATCATAGATTTGAGTCCCCACTCTGAAACCCCATTCTGACTTCCTGCTTCTCCCTTTGCATCCTTCCTTTGTGAATATTCAGTTCTAAGCTTTGCTGCCCTCTTCATATGTTCTAGTATGACAGGGGTGTCAAACTCAATTTCTTTGAGGGCAGCATCAGCATTAAGACTATGACTATGACTAAGACTCTGACGACTTACAGTGGCTAGGTGGGCGTGGCTGGGTAGGAGTGGTTCAGTGGTCACAGCTGGCTCATCGCAACCAGGTGGATGTAGCTGACTCAAAGCCACTCAATGGGCGCATCTGACTCGGGACAGCTGGGTCGGGGGGGGGGAACAAGTCGCACCGGATAGCTCAATGTGGGGACAATTGAGTGCTCCACAAGCTCCTTGCCTCCACAAACTGCTGGCAGCTAAGCACACATGCACACACACCAAATTCCAAGTTTGGGAACTTTTATCCACAGAGGAAGGAGAGGGCCTTCTCCCCAAGCCCAAGCATGATTGGCAGTTTGCAAGTTTCCAAACTTGGAATGGTGTGTGTGTGTGTGTGTGCGCGCGCGCGTGTGTGCGTGCATATGTCCAGCACACCAAAGGAGACATTCTTCTCCCAATCCCAGACTTTGTTGGGGTTTCCCTGTTTGGTGCCCCCTCTCGGCAAAGCAGGAGGCAGATGCTGCTGCTGCATGCAGAAGCATGGAGGAGAAACCTTTCAGGAAGCAGTTTCCTTCGAGTCCAACTTCTGCCTTGACATGTCTCTGGAGAGCAAGAAGAGGCAGCAGGGGAGCAGCACTCCCTGGTCCTGCATGTGGGAGGCTGGCCCTTCATGAAAGGGAATTCCCATTTTTAATCATACGTGGTAAGGATGCTGGCTTGTTGGGGCAGCCTTTCCTCATGCAGCTCCCCACCCCCTGTCTGTCTCTCCAGAGCTCTGTCAAGGCTCGGGGGAAACTGCTTCCTGAAAACTTTCTCCTCCACGCTTCCACATGCAGCAGTCTCTGGGGAGGGGGGGGAGGCAAGGCTCGGAGGGGGGATTTGGAGGTCTCCAGTGTAGGAGGGCAAGACCAAGGCAAGCACCAAGGCAGCAGCCTTCTCAGTAGCAGCTCCGACCCTTTGGAATGATCTCCCCGTAGAGATTCGCACCCTCACCACAGTCCAGAGCTTCCGCACAGCCCTTAAGATCTGGCTATCCCGCCAGGCCTGGGGATAAGATCTTCATACACCCCACCCGAATGATGAATGAATGTTGTGTTTTATTGCTATTTTTATTTGTACTCACATATTATTTTACGTTTTGTCTTGCACCCCCTTCCCATGAGTTGTAAGCCGCCCTGAGTCCCCTCAGGGAAAAGGGCGGCCTATAAGTGACAATAAAATACTAAATACTAAATACTAAAGCCTTATCCACCAGAGGAACCTCACTGTCCCTCAGGCCATGTGGAAGACCCCTGGATGGCAGTGTGGGTGGCCCGGGGCCCTGGGTAGCAGAGAGAAAATGCACTGTCTGATCCTCACGCTCCAAGGGCACCAGGACCTTGCAGCCCAGACCTGCTTCCCCAAGAGGGTGCTCAGCTGTGTTTCCCTCCTCCTCGAGGCTTCTGCTGCTGTATTTAGTATTTATTTTTTTTAGTATTTTATTAATACTTATAGGCTGCCCTTTTCCCTGAGGGGACTCAGGGCGGCTTACATAAAATAAGGGAGGGGGAAATACGAAACAATAAACATAACAATACATAAGAATAAAATAGTACACAACATTCATTCAATATTCGGGAGGGGGCAGGTTGTGATCTTATCCCCAGGCCTGACGAGCTAGCCAGGTCTTAAGGGCTTTGCGGAAGGCCTGGACGGTGGTGAGGGTACGAATCTCCACGGGGAGATCGTTCCAAAGGGTCGGAGCTGCAACTGAAAAGGCTCTCCTCCGTGTAGTTGCCAGTCGACACTGACTGGCAGATGGAATTCGGATGAAGCCCAATCTATGCGATTTAATCGGTCGCAAGGAGGTAATTGGCAGGAGGCGGTCTCTCAAATAGTCAGATTCACTACCATGAAGGGCTTTGTGAGTGGTAAGTAGCACCTTGAAGCGCACCCGGAGATCAACAGGTAGCCAGCGCAGCTCGCGGAGGATAGGTGTTATGTGGGCGAACCGAGGCGCACCCACAATCACTCGCGCGGCCGCATTCTGGACTAGCTGAAGCCGCCGGATGCTCTTCAAGGGCAGCCCCATGTAGAGCACATTGCAGTATTCCAGCCTAGAGGTCACAAGGGCCCGAGTGACTGTTGTGAGAGCCTCCCGGTTCAGGTAGGGTCGCAACTGGCGTACCAGGCGAACCTGGGCAAATGCCCCCCTGGTCACAGCCGTCAAATGATGGTCGAATGTCAGCTGTGAATCCAGGAGGACTCCCAAGTTGCGAACCCTCTCTGAGGGGTGTAAAATTTGACCCCCCAGCCTGAGTGTTGGAACAGTGGTCGAATTATTGGGAGGGAAACACAACAGCCACTCGGTCTTCTCCGGGTTGAGTACAAGTTTGTTAGCCCTCATCCAGTCCCTAACGGCTTCAAGACCCCGGTTCATCACGTCCACCGCTTCATTGAGTTGGCACGGGGCGGACAGATACAGCTGTGTATCGTCCGCGTATTGATGATATCTTATCCCGTGCCTCCGAATGATCTCGCCCAGCGGTTTCATGTAGATGTTGAATAGCAGGGGGGATAAGACCGAACCCTGCGGCACCCCATATGTTAGGGGCCTAGGGGTCGATCTCTCCCCCCCAACTAACACCGACTGCGACCTGTCCGAGAGGTAGGAGGAGAATCACCGCAAAACGGTGCCTCCCACCCCCACCTCCCGCAGAAGGATACCATGGTCGATGGTATCGAAAGCCGCCGAGAGGTCAAGGAGAACCAGGATGGAGGCATGGCCTCCATCTCTGGCTCTCCAGAGATCATTGGTCAATGCGACCAAAGCGGTTTCTGTGCTGTAACCAGGTCTGAAGCCTGACTGGAAGGGGTCGAGATAACTGGCTTCCTCCAAGGACCGTTGGAGCTGGAGGGCCACCACCTTCTCAACAACCTTCCCCATAAAGGGGAGGTTGGAGACTGGGCGATAGTTATTAAGAACAGCTGGATCCAAAGCTGTGCTCACTCTCCTTAGCCAGGTTGCTCATGATGGGTGTAAGATGGCAAAGTGCCTGACTGAGAGGGAGGCCCACTCTCTGTCCTTGTGAGGAGACCCAACTTTGTAAGCAAAGCATCCTCAGCTGTAGGATGGAGAGCACCAGGATAGACCAGGAGGAGGGGAAATGGGATGGCAAAAGGATAGCAGGCTGATTGTGGCCACTTTCCTCAGACTGTCCCTCCCTCTCATTCCAACTCCCTTACAACCTCCCTCCTTCTGTCTTTCCTCTCTGTCCCCCTCCTTCTCATTCCCATCTCCTTCCTTCCTTCCTTCCTCCCTCCCTCCCCCTCCCTCCTTCCTTCCTCTGCACTCAGAAAGGGACAAGGGGAGAGAGAGAGGGCAAGGCTGCTGGTGGCCAGCGAGTCCCCTACGACCAAGGATGGGAGACAACCAAGAGAAGGCCAGTAGGAAGGGACAAGGGGAGGGAGAGAGGCGTCAGTGCTGCCGGTGGCTATGGCTTTCACACGCAGGGGCCATCCTGTTGAAAGGGAAGCAGTCGCCGGCTGTGGGGCCAGCAGGTGGGGCCGGGCGGTGAGTGGGCGATGGAGGTGGTGGAGCCACTAGTAGTGTGTGTGTGTTGCTGGGCTCTATGTGCTGCTCTACTACAACTTCATGGTGGCCACCCAGTGCCAGAAAACAGTTAGCCGGGGGTGGGGGAGAGATGGTGCTCAGCACAGGTCAGCTGTGCACATGCATTTGCTGCCTCCTGTGTGTGCACCTAGATGAAGCGCACAGCTCAGTCAGGCTGGGGTGGGCTGGAGCTGAGGGAGTGAGGGACGGCCCCTTGCTGTCTCCAGGGTGGCCCCACAGGCCAGATCTAACATTGCAGGCCGAATGTGGCTCACAGGTCTTAAGTTTGACATGTCTGTAGTATGACATCCTCCTGATGAGACTGATGTGTGCCAAACCCTTCTTTCCCAGGTACTGTAGATTTTTAGCACAATTTTTAGCATATCCAGGTTGATATTTTTTCCTTGCACTGATGATGCTTTGATGATGGTTTGATGAAAAACCACCTGTGCCTCTAGTTTCTTCACCCCTCTACTCCAGGCCTTGCTGTCTTCACAATTCTTTTAAAGCTAGTCGCCATCTTCATTCAATTTCACATGGATCAAGAGTAGAGTAGAGCTAGCAATGGTTTAAACAGTCTTGGTAACCACATCCTATATAGAGACATCTGGAAAACAATATACCTCCTGCAACATCATATCACACTTGCTCATAGCTTTCTTAATTAGTTCCCTTAATACAGAATACCACCTCTACAACATGCCTCCTCTTCTTTTAGGGTAGCTCTTGAATTTCTTCAGTTCAGGAAACACAAGTCTCTCCTACAGTATTTTGTTCAGATAATAATGACTCAGTGTTTCATGCTTCAGCAGAACATAATTTGAAACGTTTAAGTATTTAATATTTAAGTATTAAGTATTCTAGCTGTAGGAACAAAGTAGGAACAAAGTAGCATGCAGTGTACAACCTTGATCTCTTGATTTTTACCTCAGGGCCAGAAAAGCAGGTGAATTTTTATCTGCCAGAAGAGCAGATCAAAGATACTCAGTGAAAGAAATCGTTACTAAGTCCATATTCAGAAGGATCTTAACAGACTTGAGCATTGGCCCTATGCAATAAAATATGCAGTTCAGTGGTGAGGAAAACCAAATGCACAGGTACAAAATAGGGGTTTCTAGGTGTCTTACTAGATTATTGCTTAAATATGAGCCAGATGTATACTGCAACTGCCAAAAAGGCCAATGCAGTCCTAGGCTGCATCAACAGATGGAGAGCATCAAGATCACAAGAAGTGATAATACCCTTTATTATTGCACTAGTAAGGTCACACTTGGAATACTGCATCCAGTTCTGGTCACCATGGTACAGAAAAGATGCTGAGGCCCTAGAAAGAGTGCAGAGAAGAGCAATAAAGAGGATTAAGCGATCTGGGGGCTAAACTGTATGATGAATGGTTAAGTGGATTATGGTAGGGATGTTTAATTTAACAAAGAGTAGACTTATGAGTGACATAATAGTCATCTTCCAATACTTGAAGGGCTGTCACAGGGAAGAAAGAATCCATTTATTTCCCAAAGCACCTGAAGGCAGGATAAGAAGCAATGGATGGAAGCTATTCCAAACTGGAAGCTAGAGAAAGATACAAACTGGGCAGATGGTTGGATTAGAAGACCTTCAATATGCCTTTATTTCCTATGATTATATGATTGATAAGTTGTAGGAAGACTGTCAAATTTTCACACCTTTCTGAAATTAAATTTCCATTCTTTAAAGATATTCAGACTGAACACACATCTTAGAAAATTCTTTTGGTGCATTTTGGGAATCTTGAAAGTGGCATGAAAATAGGAAATCCCTTGGAGAAAAAGAACTTTTATTTCTCACTCTTAAAACCTCACAGAACCCGTGAAACAACAGCTTGATAGATCAAGATATGACAATATATGTTTCTTCAGTTCATATTCTCTAGTTGCAAATCAATAATCTTGTTCAAGAAAAAGAACATTCTTGTTAATATAAATCAAGCAAGTTTTAAGGAGAATTATTTGTGTTAAAAAACTAAAATGGATTGAAGTTTATAGTTCTTCTTGGAGACATTACAATATCTCAAATATAAAAGAAGTTGTAGTTCCCTCCTTAATCAAACAAGTCAATTGAGCTCTAGTATTTCTGCAAACGCAGCCATCTTCAAAATCCTTTTCTCCATTATAGGTGTTTCTGTAGTCTTTCATCTCTCTGCATATAATAGCTTCACTGCAGCTGTCATATATAAAACCAATTGTCCACGAGCCTATTCTAGTTGACAGTCCATAAGTCATAATAAGAAAAGTTCTGGTTTCACCTGGAAGTTAATTTTAGAACTCTCTGCATCACCATATATATTTGTATCCAGTATCTTTTCACTTTCGCAGAAGTCTACCATTCATGATAAAATGTCCCGTAAGGTATTTAAAAATTTTTCAACAGTGATTATGTCCTTTATTCATCTTAGGAAATTTCTAAAGTGTCAAATACCAATGTAGAAGTTTTCTTTTAAATTGTAAGACAATTTGAATTTTTTGTATATTCTAAAACAATTATTATGATTTTGTTATAGCTTTTTCCAAAATTGATGGCCTTTTGCTATAATAATTTTATATTTCTTATTACATTTCTTCAGATTAGTTTTCATTTAAAAATATTATTTGGTTATTTTATTTAATACTAAAACAGTTAATTATTTGTGAAGTCATTGGGAAGTGAGACAGCTCCAATCCAATTAACCATGCATAGTTGGATAATCTTTCCAGGATATGCTAAGAGAATATTACCATCATCACAATACAGTACAAGCTTTTAAATTGTGAATTATATTTACTTATCCTGATTATCCTGATTTTTTTTCATTCAGTAACAACTAACAAAACAATAAGCAGGTGAAATGCAACAAAAGGCCAACATCTGTAAAAGCTACAGTCTAAATTATATACTAAGCATCGTAAATTGTTTTTTTTTAATATAAAAATTAAAGAGGCAATTTAATTCAGAAAAGATAATATGAAAAGGATGGTACCTAATAGGAGGAGGAGGGGAAGGAGGAGGAGGAAGAATAATAATAATTATTTCTTGGTGATGATTGGGATAGTATCTTATCTGAATCCTTTAGCCCAAAAGAGTGCAAAATTTTCCACTCAAAATGAGGTGATTTTGTACCAGAAGCTCTAAAATTATTTATAGCCCAATTATATAGTCCTAGTTTTGCAAAGTTTGTGAAAATAGTATTAAAATTTCTTACAGGCTTCTTCCAAGCCTCACTATTGACCAAGGTAGTCTTTTGTTTGGAAGTAGGACCATCAATGATGAAGGAAGAGTCTGTTTGCCTGTGCTTAGCTACCTACTTGTTGAAGTTAACATTCTTTCCAGCTGAGTTTGCACATGTTGTATTTATTGAGAACTTTCATTTGAGCTGGATAAGATCCATTTTAAGAAACCTGTCATCATACAGGTCTTTCATCAAAGCTCAAGAGACTCTAGCAGTGAATCTTGGCTATAGAACAGCATCATAATTTAGGAAGAGTGCTTTAGGGAAATGTTAGAGAAAAAAACACTAAGGGAAACTGAATTTCAACTGAATATCAGCTAGTTTAACCTTCCTGTTTTACCTGTGCTCAGAAAATGTCAGTAAACATTTTCCAGGGCATATCTGAATATTTTACTATGTGATTTCTTAAATGAGAGATAATAATGCCACTTGTAACAAGTGGCCCTGGAACCATTTGAGAACATTTGTCACCTTTCCCTAAATTATGATTTTTACGTAGTAAAATATATTAGTACATAATTGTTTCCATTATTCAAAAAGAAAAGATATGACTTGGGACAATATGAATGATCAATTCAGACAATCCCTTTGATAGGTTTAAGAGCCATTTTGGTCTAGTGGTTAAGGCCAGAGGTGGGTTTCTGCCAGTTCAAGCAAACCGGTAGTGGTGGCGGCGGGAGGCTCCACCCACCCATCCTGACGCTTCTGCGCATGCAGAACTGGTAGTAAAAAAAATGGAAACCCACCACTGGTTAAGGCATCAGGCTAGAAACTGGGAGATTGTGATTTCTAGTTCCATTTAGGCATGAAACCAATTGGGCCAGTCATTTTCTCTCAGCCGAGCTCACCTCACAGAGTTGTTGTTGTGGGGAAAATAGGTGGGGGAAGGAATGTTATAGATATGTTCACTGCTTTAAGTTGTTTTAAAAAATAATAAAGATGGGATTAAATAAAGTATATCACCTATTATGTAACATTTCTAATTTCTTTCCTTTACTTCAGTACTTTTAATATAGAAACTTTGAAGCTAAACTAAATGCAGTTGAAAAGGAACGGAATCTAAGTTGTAGTTTAACCACAGGATTTTCTACATTTTATTCTTGTTAAATTATGGCTTGACTACATTTTTGCATTTAGTGAGTTTTGTTGAAAAATTTCCTTGATGCTTGTTGCACAACTCTCCATTTAAATATAGCAGCATATTCTTTGATACTAGCTTTCATTTCCCTATTTCCTAGTTTAGATTGACATCTAGAACAGAAGCAGCTTGGGGACAATAACTTAGCTTCAGATTTGCTGTAATGTGCCATCTACATGACTCAAACAGTTAGCTCACTAATTATTTATAACATCAGGGTTTCTTTGACTTATGTTTTAGCAGTCCATTTTTTTTCTGCATTTTCTCTTTTGTGCAACATATTTTTTACTAAAATAATAACAATACAGAAAATGCTTAATCTTGGTGTGCAATGCTTGAAGAACAATACAATCATTTAGCAATGTTTCATTGAAATATCAATGACACATGTGTACCCTACTATATCTTACATAAAGAACAGAAAATAGATGCACAATAATTTATTCTTCTAAGCTTCATTGATCAGGCACATTTTGTCTATATTGCATTCCATTCATTTTACAAAATATAAAAAATTTCTCCTAAACTCAATGAATGAAATTCACAGTGAATTCCCGAGAGTGCCTCCTGTAGTTGTGGATCATCCACAAGCTCCTTCACAAAGAAGTTGTGGATGCTCTTGCCTCCAGAAGTTGTGGGTACTCTATGACTGATAAAAATAATTATTTTTGAATGGAGTTTTAAAAGCTTCCAACAATATCTTACATTTATATATTTTAACAATTATAGTCCATCGTTCGTGCTTAACCAAATCCTTTTGATCGTGGAACATTAAGTAAAATGGTAAAATTTCAGGCAATTCAACATATCTATTTATCACTAAGAACAATTAGCTTCATTTCAAATGAATGCAAGACTATGTGCTAATTATAATATTGTGTTAATTCCTCCCAGACCCTGGAAATTGCTTCTTCATCAGATGCATCACTTCAGTAGAAAGCCTACTTCAATCTTCCAGCAGAGGAAGAGACTGTGCTATCGCCCTTAATCTTTCCTAAGGATTGAGAGTTGAACGGAAGCTGTCCGTTCCTGTAATTGGGTAATTTTTATGATCTCAATCTAGGTCAGGATTCTCTGTAGAATAAAAAAAGATTTCTCTCTCTCTCGGAAAATATAACTACTACATTCACCACGGGTTCATACAAAAAGAATATTCAAATGTATACTTCCAAAGTAGATATTAGCGGTTTATATCAATTTAATAAAACGTTGACTCCTTGTCCAAAGGAATTACCTATTTAGGAGTCTCAACTATTTTTTTTCTCAAAACTTAACATCCGAGGAATTTCAGAATAGCATCAGAATTAAACAGCCCAAGAAAGGGTTGCATAATTTAAATAAACTGTCAAGAAGTACTCTTAAGTAAACTAAATGGTACATCTTACAAAGGTTAAAAAATAATATATCAGCACTAAACTGGTCAAAAATAATAATACCCCAACTCTAAATTACTTAAATAACAGAATTAGCAACAATTTTAAAATCAGGATTGTCTATAATGAAAGTTTTTGGTGTGCAAAATGATCAGTGTTTATTATCTATTATATCTGCAACTCTGGGTTTTCTGCCTCTCATATACAGTAGCATTAAGAATCTTTCTTCATTTGTATCTACATTAGAGTTTTATCAGAACAGGTGTAATAGTTCAGAATGCTATTGACATAATATACTGCCATAAGCAACAAAGTCAAATATATACTCTCAAACCACAATTTATGCATTTATTACTGAGAATCAGTAGTATGAAACCTGACTTCCTATAATTTATAGGTTTATCAAGTAGGGGACCAACATATGCAAAATGCTAGTAAGAATGGATTTTTCTGGCTGATCTACAAAACCATCTGCACCCACAGAATCATATATTCTGCATCCCATGGTTCCCTAATATTTCAAATTACTGCAAGAGACAAGTTCTAAAACTAAATTAAAAAGGAACAGGTGAAAGAGAACATTCTTGGCAAGTACCGTGGTATATATAAAACAGTTTTATTTCATTTTTATCAACATTCTTGTTTCTTTATTTAGTTTTTTTTAGTGGAAATTGCCTTGAGCTTTTTTGATTTGACAGCCACTAAGTTAAAAAAAAATAACTTTATGAAAATAAAAAATAAAAAATAAAAAGCAAGAGTGCATCACTCATAATTACATATGGTTCACCAATTAAATATATTCTTTCAGATTACATAACTTTGGGGAAAATCCATTATACACCAGCAGCTTCTTAAAAATATATAATAAACAACAAGTACCATGGTACAACCATCACCACCACCATGATATATATATGAATTACACACTCTCACAAAAATATTAATCGCCAATGGATTCCAAAGAAAAACAATTACCAACCTTATCCAAAGGGAGACTCCCCCCAAAAACCGAGACATAGAACAGGACAACGGCATCGCCCTCCTCCCTTACATCAAAGGCACCACAGATAAAATCAGCAAAATTCTCCACAAACACAATATCAAGACAGCCTTCAACACTGACCAAAAAGTAGCCAACATCTTAAGAAACCCCAAAGACAAAATCTAGCTAGAAAACCATGGATTCTACAAAATACCATGCAAAATCTGCCCTGCAACATATATAGGACAAACGAACAGGAGAATAAATGCACGCATCGCAGAACACAAGAACACAGTAAGAAAAAAAGAAAAAAACTTCCTCCCTTTTCCAGCACTTTAAAGCTACAGAACATGAAATTAATTTTGAAGGAACCAAATTAATCTTCAAAACTGAACACTTCAACAAGAGAATAATTATGGAAGCTGTTGAAATATAGAAACACTCCCACAACATGAATAAACGTGACAATAACTCCCACCTACCAGATATCTGGAAACCAGCCCTAGTCAACAAACGAGCCACACCTACCACCCAGGCCATTACAACACAAAACAACAACGGACACACAGCCAGCACCAATCAGCACCAATGATGTTTAATGTTTAATAAATTTATAGGCCGCCCAATCCCAAAGGACTCCGGGCGGCTTGCAACAATACATTTAAAAATAGAAGTTAAAAACACAAAAATATTGATTAAAAAGACCACAACATACACCCAGTCTGATCGGGGCTGGAACTCAATCGTGAGTTCAAGAGCCCATGGCCTGCCGGAATAGCCAGGTCTTAAGAGCCTTACGGAAGGACATGAGAGTGGGTAGGGTCCGGATCAATCTACCAATCATGATACATCTACACAGCCAATCAATCCACTTACTGAAACAAAGCCAGCACTCAACACCCCCCCCCTCAAGATTTATAGAAAGACAGTAGCTACGACCACGCTTTAAGTTAAAAACACCAGCCTGCAGATGGCGAGTGATACCTCGGCAAAACGTTGCCAAGACAATCTCAATCTTACACGGGAAAAGACCCAAATACAACAAGACCAGTGTATGTATGTATGTATGTATGTATGTATGTATGTATGTATGTTTGTTTACACACACACACACACACACACACACACACACACACACACTCTACATGGGGCTGCCCCTGAAAAGTGTTTGGAGACTACAATTGGTCCAGAATGCAGCCACGCAAGCGATATTGGGTGTACCAAGACACACCCATGTTACACCTATCCTCCGCGAGCTGCACTGGCTTCCTATCGGTCTCCGAATGCATTTCAAGGTGCTGGTTATTACCTTTAAAGCCCTACATGGCCTAGGACCAGGATATCTGTGAGACCGTCTCCTGCCACATACCTCCCAACGGCCGATAAGATCACACAGGGTGGGCCTTCTCCAGGTGCTGTCGACCAGACAATGCCATCTGGCAGCTCCCCGGGGGAGGGCCTTCTCTGTAGCCGCTCCAACCCTATGGAATGATCTACCCCAGAGATCCAGATCCTTCCCACTCTCATGGCCTTCCGAAAGGCTATCAAAACCTGGCTATTCCGGCAGGCCTGGGGCTGTTGACCTCATGAATGAGGTCCAGCCCCACCTAGATTGAGTGCATGAAGTGATCTTTTAATCTGTTTTAATCTGTTTTTTCCTCTATTTTTAATTCTTTATTTTTTTAAAAAATGTATTTCTGTAAGCCACCGGGAGTCCTTCGGGATTGGGTGGCCTATAAATTTATTAAATACTTAAATACTTAAATACTTAAATACTTAAATACTTAAATACTTAATTTTCTCTCTCTCTCTCTCTCTCTCTCTCTCTCTCTCTCTCTCTCTCTCTCTCTCTCTCTCTCTCTCGTTTGGACCGAAAAACAAGAAAGCTATTGACTATGTATTACATCCCTGTAGTGATATTGATATATTATGAGTCCTGCACAATTGGAGGCAGAAGTATGCTTCAAGTCCAACAAACTAATGAAGAAGATCATTGGCTAATTATGTAAGACAGCTAAGAACAAGCATTTAAAAATAGGAACTTACAGAATGTACAAGAAATAAAATGTACTGTATGTATTGAAATGGCATGGAAAAGCATGAAATACATACATTGGTCTATTCTACAAAAGACATGGGAAAGAGGAGAAAGATAAAACAAAACAATGGCTTACAAATGGAACATTAAAAAAAGAAACAGAAGACTTGTTTTTGTCTGCTCAAGAATAAGCTATTCAAATCATTTTACCAGATGATCAAATCAAACCGTTTTAAAAGTGCCCAAAATGCAATCATTTCTTTGGAGAAATGTATCAGTTGTAATTTGGAGACCGGGTCGTAACTTTTTTTGACTATTGTGTAATTTTGAATGGTCATTAAGTGATTGGTTATAAGTTATAAGGATTTTCTGCATAGAAAAGGGGCAGAACTTGAACCATATTAGCAGGACCATACATGAGATCCTGTGAGCATTTGTGAAAGAAGGATTGAGTATTCATGTTGGGGAAACATCAACAAATTGCCAAAGACTGATCCATGTTAGATTTATATTTATCTATATATTCTCCTGAAAAATATAAGGAATCCAAAAATATTATTTTAGTATTATAATTTAAAATGGGATTTAAAGTTGTGTTGCATCCTCTAAAAAGAATTAAACATTTATGAAGTGGAGAGCCTGTGATTGAGCTATACAAATTCCTAACCTGCTTTAGTCAAAAGTTATTGCAGCCAATATTTGAACAGCCCCTACATGCATTAAATATGTAATTATTAGCCATAATAGTACTGTATAAACCAACATGATAGGAAAGTTAAAAAAGAAAAAAACTATTTCTGCCAAATAAATTTTCAGCAACTTGAAAAACCATGAGGAGGAGGAGAAGGAAAAAAACTATTTCTGCCAAATAAATTTTCAGCAACTTGAAAAACCATGAGGAGGAGGGGAAGGAAAAAGTTAATCACAGATGGAAAAGAGACTATTGCTCAACATTTTTTTCTGTTATCAAGGTCAATTATGTAGAACAAAGAAAAGTCTAATTAAAAGGTAAAGATAAGTAGCCTTAACTTGGTGGTAAGCAGAAACACAGTACATGGAACATTTGCAATCTTCCAATAAGATTTGAGCAGGAACTGAAGATAAGAAGTTTTTGGCCTCAGCAGCACTGTACAAATATCTCTGAACTCCGTCCAAATAATTGAGAATAAAAATACCCTGAAGCTAATAAAATATTGAAACTTTTTCTCATAAGCCCAAAATTTGCTCTACTAAATGCCTTCCTGTTTGGCTGCATTACCACCCATTGCATAAAATAATTCTAATGTTTATGTATCTGTGTAAACTTAGTTGTAGAACTGTGTTCTTTTAATGATAAGTAGTTAATTAGGGCTGATGTTCACTTTAGTTCTGAATTCACGCAATAAAGTAAAACTGTCTTGCATGTTCATAACCAGAAGCATTTCAGAATTTATTGGATGAAGGAGGGGATAAATGACCCATGTAGCCTCCTCGTGAGGGAAGATTTGATAGCAGTGATGACAATAAATTCAATAGGAGTTGGAAGAGATCCTGCTCAGAAGATCTTTGCGTGGAAAAGGGCTCAAGTGCAGGACTGGCTTCACATATATACAACACATATATACTGGATACCTTGGATAATGTTAATAAAAGTTTTTTCTTTCTTTCTTTCTTTCTTTCTTTCTTTCCTTCTTTCTTTCCATCTGCATTAATTTACTAACTCATTTTACATGCCATTTGTATCGTTTGTTGTTTAATTAATTGATGCAGTTTTTAAAGTGAAAATATAAAACAGTAGCAATCATTTAAATACATATCAGACATAGATGGAATACCACTGATTCTTTGTAATAAGGAACATAAATAGATATGGTGGCTATATACATTTGATAAATAAATAAATCTGGATTTTATATTTTTGTATTGTTGCTTTTGTTTGTTGTTATTATTTATATCCTTCCCAGAGCTGTGAGATGAAGGTCTATATAAATGTGATTAATAAATAAATCTATGTTTTGGTTCTTAAATGTGTTCTCTCTCTCTCTCTGCAATAAATATCTTTGTCAAGTCATAGCTAGCTGGGTGACCTTGGGCCAGTCACCCTCTCTCAGATATAGGAAGAAAGTAAGGACAAACCTGTTCCAAAAACATGATAAAGAAAATGTTTTGGACACTAGTCCGGACAATCACCAGAAGTTAACACTGACTCAAAAGGGCAAATAAATGAATAAAAAGTAAAAAACAAACAAACATGAATAATGATTGACAATGATTAAACCAATTTAAAAGTAAGGGGATAAAGAAGTGTTAGCTATCCACCTAAAAAATAATCAACTATAGCCCCAAGCTTTAATACTGACATTGAAGAAGAACTCCTTCGTAATGAACTACTGAACAGGATTTCGGATGACAACTACAATTGATGGGCAGGATGATTGTGTAAAGGGGATGCACTAAATTTTTGTGAAAAGGACAACATTTGATTTTTGAGGAGTGTGCTCTCTAGAACTTGAAAAAAGAATTACAACCTGCAGACTTGGGACTTTTAAACATGGTTAATATCCTTGTAATGATTTTTTCCCCCTTCGGGGAATTAAGACATGTTAATGTTTTGATTGACTGAAAGGATGGTTTGATTATGGGTTTTAAATTATTCTAAAACCTCAACTGAAAATATGTAGATATTATTTTTCAGTATTCTTACCAATTCTTATGAAGGTAGGGGATCTAAATGTTGCCCTAACCAATTTAGAGAAAGGAAGGGATAAAAATGTAATAAATAAATAGATAACAATAAATCACATGCTATCAGGCACATTTGGAAGCAAAGTATTCATCAACACAGATTCACAGAATAAAATTACAGTCAGAAGGAACCATTTGGTTAATGAACACAATTCCCTTCTCAGTGCAAAAAAACTAAATTTATGGTTTACTTTAGAATCTTCCGAGATATCAGCATCAGACCATCTATATCAGTGATGGCTACCCTTTTGGTTGTTGTGTGCTGAAAGCACACACATAGTGCAATGCGTGTGCAGACTCCCCCACATGCACATGTGATCCCTGTGTGCACCATGACTCCCCACACATGTACACACCTTCCATATGTGCCACGTTCTCCACGCATGCGTGGCAGAGACCTGAAAACCAGCCGGTCAGTGGGAGGCAGGTGTGTATGCACTGTGGAGCTGAGCTGGGGTGACGGCTCAGATGCCCATAGAGAGGGCATGCCATAGGTTTGCCATCACAGATCTATATACTACTGAAATTATCATCTCTGTAACCTTTAACTGGGCAAAACAGTACATCACAGGAAAACAGAGTTTGAACAAAGATATCTCAAAAGGGTTAGCATCCAAAATCTGGGATCTACGACTTCTGAGGAACTGAAATTTGGCAAATTTGTGGTTCATTCATTGCTGCCACATTGTCACATCACTACCCAGATGTGAGAAAAATATCCCTGATATTTTCTATATACTTAAGAAAAACCAAAGAAGGAGATTATAGGCAAAAAAAGCTTTATTGATCAATAAGAAGAAGTCTTATTGATAACTATCATGCGCATGACAGGATTCTCAGGAATTTGTCAGGTTCATTCTTTACACAAATAATTCAGATGTTATTCTAATTCTTATACCAGAAGTTTAGTAGACTGGCCTACCCTAGTCCTCCAGGTTAGACTGATCCCTCTTCTTCAGCCACTGGAGATCAAATAGACAGGTCTTGTCCTAACCCTGCAGAGGCTCCAAAGGACTCCAGAAATTGTAGACCAATCCCAACTTTGGTTGTCAACAGGCAGTCAAGGCAGCAAGCAATCAAAAGTTGCTCCTGCTCCCACTGCTTTTTTTGCTCTTGGTCAATATGTTTCTCTGAAACAATGACCCAGTGGGTCACAGATTGTCTAATCTGGTCTACAGTTCCTTTCATCATTTTCTCCCTCTTTGAAGGTAGGGATATTGGCTCTCTTCAATCATGTTTTAATAAAGCAAAAATAAAAACATAAAGATTTGACTATATTGCTTTCCTCAGAATAAAATTAATCTCCTCAGGAGATTTAAACTTTTGTAAAGTCAGTCAATAGACTTTCTCTGGAATGTTGCCCCTTCAGTCAGATGAATCACACCTCTTCTTTCTAACTGAGCCAGAACAGGAATTTAACAGTTTTCCCTCCCATCCCCTTTCTCTTTTTTACATTGTGTCTATTTGAATTTGGCCTATATCCAATTTGTAAGGAAGAGACTAATGGATTGGTGATTTTGCTCTTTAAAAGGATCTCCCACTAGGAGAGTTGTAAGAGGATCACCACCAACCTCTAATGCCCAGTATGGATTAAATAGCATTTCCCTTGATTTTTTAACACTGTGCTATCGCGTTAGAAAATCAGAGTGAGAGAGAAATGCAGACAACAAACACTACAGAAGGCAGCTCAGCTGGATTCTTCCTCTCATAGGGCCATGGGTACCAACTGCTGTGCAGGAAGATGCCATAACATTCATTTGTTTTTAAGTAGTATTTATTGTATTCTGATCTATAATTGTTTGTATAAGCTGTCCCTGCCTGTAAGCTGTTTGGGGAGGATTGTTGAAACCACAATAGCAGAAATAATAATGGAGAGTTGTTCACTGCCCCCCTCCCCCATGACACCTTTTTGCTACAGATTCTGTATAGGAATGGGGGAGGGGGTGGTTTCTTCTTTTTCTCACTCTAATTTGCTTTAATATACTTTATCTTGAATTTGTGATTGAGCAAAAATGTACATATTGTTCTGAGATACATTTTTGTACATAATTTCCCTACTTTGTATCCTTTTCACAAGGAACGTTTCCAAATATAGTGCAACCTTGTGTGTATCTCATTATCTTATAAACACACCTACTCTTAAACCTCTGGAAAACCAACCCTCTGGGAAAAAAACCAAGAATGTGCAAATATGTCATTTTTCCTGCTTTTGAGTTTAAAAGACTCTCCATGAGACACCACATGACACCCACCTACCCACCCACCCACCCACCCACCCACCCATCCAGTAGCCTGAGCCGACCAGGAGAAGCATGGGTCTAATGAGCAAGTGGCTGAGTTGACAGTCATAAGACTCTTGTCTGCTTCCTCAGGTCCAAGAAGTTCAAACTGTTGCCAGATAGCAGAGCAAGATTGACACCCAGGCATTTCTGCAGGTCTAGGAACAAATTTGAGCGATTTTATCCGCAGATCCTCTGAAGATTCCTCTGCACAGCCTTGGAATATCCAGGTTCCACCAGCCCAGAAATCTGCTAAACAGCAATTCATGAATACAATAATGGTGGAAAAGTACTGTTGCTTCACCACCTTATTGATAAGGTAAAGGTTCCCCTCACCCATACGTGCTAGTCATTCCCGACTCTAGGGGGCAGTGCTCATCTCTGTTTCTAAGCCAAAGAGCCAGCATTGTCAGAAGACATCTCCGTGGTCATGTGGCCGGCATGATTAAATGCCAAACACACACAGAACGCTGTTATCTTCCCACAAAGGTGGTCCCTATTTTTCTTCTTGCATTTTTATGTCCTTTCAAACTGCTAGGCTGGCAGAAGCTGGGGCAAGTAACGGGAGCTCACTCTGTTACGCAGTGCTAGGGATTCAAACCACCGAACTGCTGACCTTTCTGATCGACTGCCACAAGATTACTGCTACAAGATAGATCCTAATAGCTGCTCTCACCGATTATTGTCCCTGCTGGGTAAACCAGACAGGATAAGTTAATTCTACATTATTGTAAAGCCACATAATACTTCTTGACAGTGAGAATAATTAATCAGTGGAACTAGAATATATACCAATGATGGGTACTCCATCACTGGAGGTTTTGAGTAAAAAATTGGGCACCCATTTGTCCAAGATGGTATAAGGACTCCTGCCTTGGTCAGGGGACTGAACTATAAGACTTCCAAGGTTACTTCCAGCCCTAGGATTATAAGTGACCTGTATGCCTGCCTATGTAGCCTGCTAGCAACACTTAATGGACAATTTCAAAGTCCTGACTCAGCTTTATCAGGGCCCTTACCACAAAATTACAGACTAGTACTCTTTCAAGCAGAAGACAATAAAAATATAGGAATGACAGTCTTTTGAATGACAAGAATACTGGGTATATAGTATTTGCTTGTATTGTTGTTTGTATTTCTTGCACATAAACAGTCCAGATTTGCTTTCCTGGAATTTATTTTGTCATGAACATTATATTTTCATTAAAGTGAAAACCATATATAATGTATATAAAGTTGAAAATCTTGCATGGCTCTAAAAATGTAAATAAGCAGCAAACAAATAATATCATAGTTAAACCATCACTAGACTTTTTATATAATAGAAATGATACACACACATACACACACAGAGAGACTACAAAGTCAGATGATGTTTAATGTATGCCATCAATTCCATTACATGTTCAAATATCAATTATTATTTTAAGATGAAAGCATGTAAGGCTAGCTTTCAAGCTAAAAAGGCATTTGGTTTTATATTTTCTGGATATACCGTAAATGCTTACTATAGCTAATGTTAATGAGGATTTAAAATGAAATGATAAAAAAATATGTCCAGATATTTAGAAAGCTTTTCAACAAAAATAGACATTAAGTATTTTAGAAATAAATTGTGGATAATCTCTGGGAACATTGGGGTCATATGTGAAATTTAGGAACATTTTGTTGAATGATGCTGCTTCTTTATCAGACAGATATTCTTTCAGAATCATGACATACTTATATAAAGAAAGGGCCAACTCAAAGCTTACATAAATATATTTGTTCAAACAAAGATTATAACACAGCACATATACATTTAAAGGGAAGCAAGATTAAGTAGGCAATGTTAGCTACCAAGAAAAGGTTTACACACTGATTTTCAGCCGGTAGTAAATGTGACTATTACTCTCAGAAATGACTGGCTTGCTTGTTTGTTTTCAAGAAGGAACAAGACCAAGGAAGGAACAAGAGAGCAGAATAGAGGATGAGAATCTTAGAAAAGGAATGATTAAATTTTGAAGTACATCTTATGATTATGTGGTGTGCTGTCCAAATTAATGGACAATTAAATAAGGAATCCTGGTTTAATTCTAGCTTCTGCCATGAACTCAGTAGGTTAGTGCTCTGTCACTCAGTTTCAGGTCCCTCATCTACAACTCACCTTACATGTCTGGCCAAGGACAATGGAGAGAACATATGTGAAGCATATGTGACACCTACAAAGGTCTAAATTAAAAGTGGGACTAAGTTCAAACAAGAAAAAAAGGGGGGGGGGAAACAAAGCATGGAGCTGTAAGGAAATGTCAAAGAAAATCCACTTCTAAACGTTTTCTAGTCACATTGGAAGTTAATGTAATACATACTTCCATGACCCTGGGAAATTTAGGACAAGAAAAAAATATGTGCTTTATGGAGGCAAGTAAATAGGAAAAAAGAAAATAAAGGCACCAGATAAAAGAAAATTAGAAACTATAAAGGGACTACAGATGAAACATATATAAATTAAGGACATTACAACTTGGAGTTTGTGTACAATAAATACTGAGTTTAGGTTTAAATCATTTCCTGGATAAAGTTCTGTGATTTGTAACTCACTGTTTTGTTCATTTCTACACTACCATAGCTGTGAAGCATGAAAACAGATTGCAAATACCTTAACAGCCTCAAACAATAACAGACTTTCATAAATAGCAAGCAAGATTAAAGCAAAACCCATCCGGCAAGAATGTTCAACCCTTACCTTTGAGTCATAATCTTATAAGCATCTGGCAGATAACAGCGGATATTCTCCATCTGAGCAGGATCTGAGTCACAGATTTTATCATCTGTCCTGCCATAGTTGGCACTTTCAATCATGATAACATCTGTTCCTGGGCAACGGAGCTCTATTGGGTAGCTTTCACAAGAGAGTTCCCTCCGGACCACTGCCATAGGAACAGGAGCACGACTAAAAGCTGTGGAAAGAAGAGAGATGCTTAGTAGAAACCAAAGCATCTAAAACAAAAATATCCCCCACAGTCTACAGAAATGTCAAATCAAATGATTCGCAAAGCAGTATGGGTCATTCAATGCAGCCTTTCAGACATCTCTTTGAACACATGAAGAGTGTTTTCCACTCGCCCATGAGTAACTGGAGAAACCTATTTATGCAACAGGCAAGAATTTAGAAGCAAGTTGCTTCATGATAGGATTGTGCAGTGCTTCAGAGCACATAGGAGTGCAAACAGAGCAAATGACAGTATTCTAGTAACTTCATGCACTCAAACCATTTTTTCAGAACTGCATCTGAAGCACTGCACAGCCCTAACTCAAAAGATGGGTTTTCTTTATCAAAAATGAGCCCACAAACCTTTATTTTTTAAAATATTAATAAAAATATTCTCCTCAGTCCCCATCATTCATCCTATTTTGATAAAATTATTGTTTATCATTACAGTGGGAGGAAACTATTTTGCATATTAATCTTTGTGGTAAGCCCATTCCTATCGGTATTGCGAGCATAAGATTGAAGAAACCAATTCTATTCCCCAATTTTGACTTCCAGAAATATGCTAGCAAGAAGCCCACCAAATGTAAATAGCTTTGATTTTCAAAAAGTAGCTCATAGAGAAGACAAATATTTTTTAAAATATATGTTTTGCCTTTGTTGCTATCTTCATCACCAGATTCAAATTTTTCTGACAGTTACAACTTTCGGAAAAGTGGCTTTTTTGCATCCAAAATGAAGACAATACAATACATGTTAGTTAATGTTCAGTTCATTTAGAAGCCTGATGGATCCAGACAAATGGTCACCAGTCCAGCATTCTGTTTCCCAAATAGCTGGTCAGACGCTTACAAAAGGCTCTGAGGTCATGAGGGCAATTAAACTCCCTCTGCATTTCTGAACAGATCATATTATAAGGTCTACCCATAATATAAAGTTAACATAACATTGATGTTGAGCACACTGTACTTTTTCTGTATCCATGCTGAATTTTAATTTTTTCTTATTAATATGAATGGGAGAATAACAAAAATGAAATAAGATAAACCCCCTAAAGGTTAGATCTCCTAATAAAACCAGAGATAACCTAAGAATGTTCCCTCCGGAGCAGGGTTTTATAAGAAACATAAAAATACTTGCAGAAAGGGGAGACTTGTAAGGAAAGTACTGTATATACTCGAGTATAAGCCTAGTTTTTCAGCCCACTTTTTGGGCTGAAAAAAGCCGCCTCGGCTTATACTCGAGTCAGTGAAAAATTTGCCCGAAATGGAGGAGAAAAAGGGGCGGGGCCATGCCGCTGGGTGACACTCGTGAATGGCCCAGTGCCCCTGTGAGTTTCCCCTCCCTCTGTGTCAGTTTGCCGCGCAGCGCGCACCGCACCATCCCCCCTCCTCACGTTCTAATGTAATGCAGGGCTGTCTTACGATTCCCCTTCCTCCCCCTCCTGCCGCTCTGCAATGATGTCCCACCTCCTCCTTGTTATGGCAAGCAGCCACATAGCGATGTCCCACCTCCTCTGGTACAGTGATCCAATGATAGGAATCACTGTGCCGTGTGTCATAGGAGGCGGGACATCGCTCCCGCGGCTGCACGGGACATCATCATCACAGCGGGACATCAGCATCATGAGGTGAGTGAAGTATTTCATTGAATACACCGCTAGTTTACTGTTTTTCTTTGAAATAAATATTCAAAAACATTATTGGTATCTATTTTTATTTTTGAAATTTACCGGTAGCTGCTGCATTTCCCACCCTAGGCTTATACTCGAGTCAATAACTTTTCCAGTTTTTTGTGGTAAAATTAGGTGCCTCGGCTTATATTCGGGTCGGCCTATACTCGAGTATATACGGTATCCATTTTTAGGATCAGTGGTGCTTGAAACAGTCAATTTGTTGCAGAGAATTGATATTCGGCTTATAAACCTCATGAGAATAGAACTCTTCATCAGTTTTGACATTTTCACCTCAGTGGCCCTTGCCTGATTATGATGATGATCAATGATCCACATACAAACATATAAAATCATAGTAATTGGAGATACAATCTTTGATAGCATGTTTCAAACACAGTAACACAGAATTTAGCCCCATTACTGATAATGCTAGAACTGGAACATGAAACCAGGAGTTTTATTTAATCAAAGTTTGTTTTTCTACAATACTATTACATATAGGGAATTCCATATGTGCCTGTCAGCATTGCTTTTAGACTAAAAGTAGGCAATGACCTAGGCTGCCAAAACGTAGGAAGCGCTAACACACACCCCTCCTTCAAAATCATTCTAAATGCAAGTGCTCAGATTAATGGGTACCATCAATCATTATGCTCTACAGCAATGTTTCTCAACCTTGGCAACTTGAAGATGTCCGGACTTCAACTCCCAGAATTCCCCAGCCAGCATTCGCTGGCTGGGGAATTCTGGGAGTTGAAGTCCGGACATCTTCAAGTTGCCACGGTTGAGAAACACTGCTCTACAGACATCATATATTCTTAAACCAACACAGTGCTCTTAGAAATTGTAGTACAGCAGTACATGGGCAATTGTTTTGATATTTTCTCAGCCACAAGGGCAAACCTGTTCGGATAAAGTGGGTTTGCCTATCAATTCAGTAGGAGTGTTGATGGTAATGTATTATTGTGTGTCCAAAGAAATCTTTTCTCAGACCAGGGAATGTGAGAGATGTTTAATATTGGCCAGCAACCAAAGTCTCCTTGACATTCAGCTCTGCTGTTCTGGGGCATCTTAATGACCTCTATAACATCTATCTGTTATGAGAATACATGCCTGGTCTTTTCATAATTCAGAGTAAGAAGCCTATAACATGCTTACTCAGATTTTATAGCACCCCTCTAGGTAAGAAAACTAATAATAAGGTTAATAGGCCATTGGGGAATAATTAATCTTCATGCTCCAGGCCTGTAGCTCTATTATATGCATTCCCACCTCAAGTCTCAGTGTGGCAAGGGCTACATCTCCTGGGGCAGCAAGAATGGCTCTTTAGAATTTGGTTTGCAGCACTTTTATGGTATTCTTCATCTGAGTTAGGAATAATATCAGAACTGGTGTTGTGGCTTTATGAAGTTTAAGGGCGACAGGAACTAATTCTCTACCCTTGGAGAAAAATAATGGCCCAATAATGGCATTTAATATTTTTCTTGGGATGAGGTTCTACATTATTGTAAACTAAGACCAAATTAATCAATTTTTGTCCTCTGTCCCAAAATTGTATCCTCGTGTGTCATGGTGTACTAGGATTTTTTTCAATTCATCACAGAAGGGAATATGCTGCAAAAAAGCAGCTTTAGAAAGAGCCTATATCTTGAATAACATCGCTTCCAGCAGAGATAAAATAGTAAATGGCTGCAACCTTGCTTACAAGTGTGGCAACTGCCCAGAAACAAAGCATAGTAAAACAAAATCAAGTCAATGGAAACCAATATGGAAGGTATGAGGGCAAGTGTGGAGGTGGCTCAGTAATATATTTTGGGGTAAAATAACATTTTGTGATTTTCCAAGCCCATTAGGGCAGCTAATTTGCATGTAATAATGTAAGAACAATAATGCCTACAACAAAGTTGCAAATCAGAGCTACAAATCCATACAACTATTCTCTATAACTTGGACATTCTGGTAGGAAAACAGGTTAGAGAACTCCATCTTACCTAACGAAAATGTTTTTTTCCCCCTGAGAAACCTCAAAAATGAGATGGTTTATAAACAAGGCAGTCTAGAACATCTCACAGACAAATATTACCTATGTTAGGTTTGTGCAAAATGTAACAAAGAGACATTTGTTCTGTTTTTGTATATTTGTATTGTTTCTTGTTTTTAAATATTTTAAGAATCACTGAGAGTATGGAGGGATATTTATTTATTTACCTTCTAACTATTAAAGTCGGAACAATCTAGCTAGAAAAAATGTACAATCATTGAAAATTTAAAGGGCAATCTTAATCTTATCTATGTGATCGTAGAACGAGATACAATATTATTAGATGCCACATGGAGATAAATCTGCATTTTTCTCTACCATTTCTTATTCAAAGTGATGAAAAAGAATGTACTTTTAACATATCTTTCAAAGGAGAAGAGACTTTTAGTGAAATTTTGATGACTGATGAAATGAACTGTGACATTTTCAAAATAGCTTAATTACAAAGTAGCCAAATGTGCATGAATGCCTTCAATTTCATTGTGTATAATCATCTCTCCAGTGTTCTACAGTGCTTTCCACACTTTAATGATGACCCAAAGGAAGACATGTTTATTTATTCATTCACTAGAAAAAAATATGGCTGGCCATATAATATAAAATAAAACCAAACTAGCTAATAGATTTTAGCTACACTGAAATACACAAAATTAAAAAAAAAAAAACCTCTTAGACATACCCCATCTTCTCAGAAACACAAATATTAGGCCCACTTAGAGTCAGTTCTTAATAGCCTTCTGGAAGGCAAAAGAGGGACAATCCAAATCTCGGGGGGAGGAACATCCACTGAGGTTTTTTTTTCCAAATTGGGAGTCTAGGTAGCCAGAAAACATCAACATGATGAAAACCAGTAAACCAAGAATTCCAGCAATAACCTACTATTCTACCTTGAATAATAAAGAAATGGAAAGGAAAGGAAAGGGAAAGGGGGAAGGAAAGTAAAGTAAAAGAAAGGAAAATTAATTTCCCCATCTGAACTTTAAAAATGAAATGAATAAAGAACAGAAAATTTAAGGCAGATTTACTGATATTACAATCAATCATCTGGCATAGAAGTCATTTTTTTCCTAGTTAAATTAGAACTGAAATGTTGGAAATGTTCAGCCTCTTTATGCAACATTATTGACTTAGCATCAAGAGTATAACAATATATTTACAAGTTGGAAACACGGGCAAATTAATTTTGATTCTGTTTCAATTCCAGAGCTGACTCTATTTGGCAGAGCCTACCATGTTCCGTGACGAGCAGGGTGGTGAGCTTCGGAAGCTCTGCCATGAGGTTTGGGACAAGCTTTAGAATATCCTGAGACAACCATTTCCTTATGGAGCTGTAACCTGATGGCTTTCAAGTCACCGTATTCATCTTGCCCTTCCAAACCATATGACATACATCTCACTCCCCTCTTCATTCTCCTCCTTGTGTTAAGAGATCCTTAGTGGTTGTCAGAAAAAAAGAGGCAAAATGAAGCATTACATCAAAATCAGTACTTTGGCTTGATTCCGCAGCTCTGTTTGTCAGCCAGCTGTTCTGGCAATCTGGATTATGCTTTGGGGCATCCAATGGCCATCTGTGTTTTGTGACAACTATTCAGGGGTGGGTATTTAAAATGGTAAGTTTTATCAATGTTTGTTCCAGTTTTACATCTTTGGCTTAAACATCAGCTGTTAGTAATTTCAGATGTATAAAATCAACACTGCTTTTATATACTCAAACAGATTCAAAATCAATGACACAACTATCTAACAAGGCAGGCATAAGGAAGCACAAATTAAAGGACTGTTAATGTAAATTCATAAAGAAAACCAAACAGAAAAACCCTTCACTGCTTATTTGCTTTCTTGTGCTTTTGAAAGCAAGCTTTGGACTGAATGCATAAAACATAATTATGCAGTTATGCAAGTTTAATAAAAAAAAATATAGTCATGAACGATACTAAAGTTACAATTGCAAGGATAATAATATAAGCAGTAGCCCAGACCCCCCACGACTACTCTAGGTGGACATGTGGCCTTGGTTGTGCAAATAAATATATAAATAAATATGTCTGTAATACATCACATTCAACTTTGGAAATTAAATTTTATTGAAAAGGAATATGATATATACACCATAATGTGTGACTGGAGTTAGAGAAACATAAAGAAACCTATGGTCTGGTAGTTCAGTTCTATGGACCAAGACCATTTTTAAAGATAAACTGGGTTCTTAAGATTCCATATTAAATGAACTTAAGCTTTATTGTTGTGATGCATTCCATCACCTGGAGAGAGTCTCCACCATTAATATACAGCTGATTTTAAGATCTGTCTAAGAGGTTTCCTGTCACCATTCCCTATTTACTCTTGGCTGGGTCATGTCGTCTCAAACATAGCAAAGGGGATGTGAGATGTTCTCAGAATACACTGCATGGTTTGCCACTCAAGAGGTGAACTTTAGGACCCATAAAATAGGAAACATACAGACTTTATTTTGCTTAAGAATTGCCCTGTTGGGCAACCATTCAAAGCTATGATTGTGTTAAGAAGGTAACTTTATAACTGATATTCATGTTTATGACCATCACAGTATTCCTGCAGTAAGATAATTGAAATTTGGATGCTTCACTCCTGGGTTGCAACAAGCTAACTCAATAGAAAAATAAGCAGTGAAATTTCAAGTTGCAGTTTCATGGCTCCTTTAATAACTGCAGTGATTCACTTAATGGCAGCAGGGTCATGTGATGTCTTACTTAATAACTGAACCACTGTACTTCAGAATTATACAGTATAATTTCAGATACTGATACTTGTCTAGGATTGGAACAAAGTTGCTACAGAGAGATCTAAAACCTGTTTTGCTGCCTGTTGTGTAGGACAAAGCAGTGTTTCTTCCTGCAGTCTTGTATCTGGTATTTTAAAAATAAAATTAATTATATTTTTAAAAGGGGGATAGAATGTGGTTTTGGGGGAGGGGTGTAGTCAGAATGTTTGAGCCCTTCCTTCCCCTTCCAACCTTTGGGGAGACGATGTTAGTGTTAGTGTGTGCGTATTCATAGGTTTCCAGTGTTCAGTTTTGTAACACTATTGGAATACTATGAGGCCATACAATTCACAAGCAGTTAGCCTGAGTCACTTAAGAAAAGAACAGAAAGAAAAGAAAAAAAGAAAAGGACTTCATTTCCACTAGGTTCATCCATCATAGACTTTCTAAGATCAAAAATCGACTTCTCTCTCAGGCAAATCAATAGTTTCTAACCGGCAATTTCAAAAGAATGTGTTTTCTTGTGTTGAAGTTCTGTTCAGTAACAAAAAAACTCCCCAGGTCTCCTTCTATCATCTTATTTTGTTGCATTAATAATACAGTAATTTAAAATAGTAAATTGCAAAGTACAGTAATTTGAGTTGTTTAACATAGGTGACAGATACTAAACCACTGATGCGGTTGCTCAATTTAAGAAGCTGGACTAGGAACAAGGGATGCCCAGGTTCTGGCCCTTCCTTAGCCATCACCTTGGACCAGTCACCCTCTTTCAGTCCTAGGCTGCAAAGTCAACAAACATTTGTAAACATCTGTCTACAGCTATCAACATCTATCTGCTGACATAACAATAATTGAAAAGAAAAAAGTATGGTCCATTGACATCGCAATACCTGGTGATGCACGAATTGAAGATAAACAGCAAGAAAAAAATCACAAAATACCGGGACTTGCAAATTGAGGTTGAGCGACTGTGGCAAAAGAAATCATGTGTTGTCCCAATTGTAATTGGAGCCTTTGGAGAAATATCTAAAGGGCTACCTCGCTATTAGTAAATTTTGAATTTATCAGACTTGAACATTCTGATTCTACAAAAAAACCACTTTACTTGGAACAGCTTATATCCTCCAATGTTACCTTAACAGTTCCTAGGTCCTTGGTTAGGACTTGAGCTGTTAGGCTACCAACCAGCCCCAAAGGCTGTGAATCTCACCAAAGATTAACCACATAATAATAATATAATGATAATGATAGAAGAAAGACCTGTTTGAATGTAGCTTGGATTGATTACAAGAAAGCGACTCCCTGCCATGTTTTTGAATAATCAAGTGTCCAGAAATAACAGGAATCAGTAGAAACATCACTTTGTGCAATGGCACAATGGAAGGCACAATGGCACAATGGAAGACAAAGTTGCTGGTCAATGGTGACAAGCTGAGAAAGGCTAATATCATTCAAGGAATCATTCAAGGAGACTCAGTATAACCCCTATTGTTTGTCATTGCACCGATTCCTCTGTAAACAATATGGAACAAGTCAGGCTATGGCTATCAAACAACAAAAACATCTGTGTCAGCGTTTCAAATATCATCCAAAATTAAATCAGAGTTCAAGGCAGAGCTTTCCTTAAAGTTCCAATTTATTAAGAGACATGTTGGCACATCTGTGGAAAACCGGAATCTGGATTTCCTACCCAGTTGAAAGTTCATGATCTTGCCCCTACACCCACAAGTCCATCACATGGTCCAATCTTCCACTGCCATGCTGGCAGTTCCACCCATCCAGTTCCGATCAGGCTCAGAGGTGCAGAGACAAAAGATGACCTTGGGATTCTAGAAAGGATTTTTTTATTTTCACAATAACAGACAGAGACACACACAGAGAGAGATGCACACACAGAGTGAGTGATTAAGTGAGTGAGTGAGACACACACACATACACATACACACACACAGAGTGACAGAGAGAGGAAGAGAGGGGAGAGAGACAGAGACAGCAAGAGAGAGGGAGGGAGGGAGGGACAGACAGACAGACAGACACACAGAGTGACAGATGGGGGAGGGAGGAGAGAGAGACAGAGAGAGAAAGAGACAGAGAGACACTCAGAGAGAATGATAAACAGACAGACACATACAGAGAGAGAGAGACAGAGAGAGACAGAAAGAGAAAGAGAGAAAGAGAAAGAAAGAAAGGAAGAAAGAAAGAAAAGAAAAAAGTGGGAGAGAGAGATGAAGAAAGAAAAAAGAAAGAAAGAAAGAAAGAAAGAAAGAAAGAAAGAGAGAGAGAAAGAACTAACTTATGGCCACAATTGAGCCCAAAATTTAGGTTGCTAAGCAAGAGCGTCGTTAAGTGAGTTTCACCACATTTTCCAAGTTGACCACGCCCACCTGGTCACATGACTGTCGAGCCACTTCCACAAAATAGGCCAAACCTGCAGAATAGGTTCTAAAAAAATTTGAAACCCACCACTGGCCCACACCCATAATTTACTGCCCCCCCGTGCCATGTCCCCTGTGCCTACATGGATGACACCACCATCCTGCACATGCGCGCATGGCTTTTTTGGAGCCTGGGGAGGGCAAAAATGTCCTCCCCTGCCCCCGTGGAGGTCCTCCGGGGGCTGAAAATGCCCTCCCAGAGCATCTGTGCGAGCCCTGTACTTACCTGGCATCACGTGGAGACTCCTGGGAATGAAAGACCAGTATGGGTGGGCCAGCCAAAAATCAGCTGGCCAGCATGTACATGCATGCTGGAGCCAAGCTAGGGCAACAGCTCACATGCCTGCTAATATGGTTCCACGTGCCACCTGTGGCACGCGTGCCATAGATTTGCCATCACGGGCCATCCCCTCTCTTTTACATGCACAATCTGAAGCTGTAGATTCTATATCAGATGGTAACAGGGCATTATAGAATATTTCTATAACAATATATATATATATATATTATGATATAATATTCTATAATGTTCTATTATAGAATATTATAGATAGAACTATGTTCTATTATGGGAAAAAACCACTATCTGATATAGTATTGCTGCTCAAAATTGTGTGGACCACATAGATGGCTGCTGGAAGAAGATTGCACAGACAACAATGGCATGACAAAATAGCAACAACGATGCATTGGAATATCTATAAAAATACTATTTGATTGCAAGCAAAAACTGGTGGGACTATAAAAAAAACAATAGAAAAAGAAGGAGCTAAAGTACCCTGGGACATTAGAATTCAACAGACAAGTCCATGCCAAATATCACTGTAGACTTAACAATTGTTGATAAGAAAGACAAAAAAGCATGGATAGTGTATGTGGCAGTACATGGAGACAGCAGAATAGAAGAGAAAGAGTAATAATAATAGGTGCCTTGAGTGTAATCCCAAAACATCTGGAGAACCACTTGAACAGGATCAGCATTGCAAGATCACTTTTGATCAATTGCAAAAGGCAGCTTTATTTGGAATGGCTTACATCCTGTGATGATACCTTTAACACCATCAAATGACATCTACCTATACCAGGTATTTGTGAAGGATTTGATAAGTGAAAAAAATGCTAAATCTATCTGGCTATGTGACCAACCATAATTATGACAATAATACATGTACTGATACTGTACACACAAACCTCATCTGAAATTATAGTGTACAGACTTGTAACTAAATTAATTAACAACTAACAATTAACAACTAAGTATAGGGTTTCCTGCCTAGTTGGACTAGAAGACCTCCAAGGTCCCTTCCAACTCTGCTATTGTATTATTGTATTATTAAGTTATTATAGAATATATCTCCATATGAGGGATCCTTGGTGCTTTCTGAACTTGGTTATTTTCTTGCTGACATTTCATTACCCAAACTAGGTAACATCATCAGTTCTAGTAAGGAGTGGGGTTTGCGCTCAACTTTTATTCTAGTGGCTTGCCCTTTCAGTGTTGGTGGGGGTGATCTTAGAGGTTCTTTAGTTGGGCTGTTTATTGTTGGCTTGTTTGGCAGTTCCTTAATTGGGGTATTCTTTACTTGATTGTTTGTCTGATGTTAAGCTCTATGCTTATCTGGGTGCTGATTGCTGGTGGGGAGTTTATTTGGTCTTTTTGTTCCCTTTTTGGCTTGTTGATTGTCTCTTTTGCATAGTATATAGATATTGTTTATGTCTATGTGTTTATTGATAGCTAATATGTCAGAGTGCCAGGCTTCTAGAAATTTCCTAGTGTTTTTGGTCTTGGCTTGGTCTAGGATGGTAACAATTTCTCAGTAGAAAATATGGTTAAATCTGTCCAAGTGTTGTGAAATTAAAGAGTTTTCATCATTTCGCCTGATGGCTAGTTGCTGTTCGTGGATGCGTTCTGCCAGACGTCTGCCTGTTTGCTTACATAGTGGTTGTTGCAGTCATTACATTGTATGTTGTAGATGGCTCTTGCTTTTCTTCTAAGGCTGCTAGGTCTTTTGGTTTACTTACAATGTTTTGAAGGGAGCTAGTTGTCTTGTGTGCTATGCTGATTCCATGTGTTTGTAGTAATCTGTTGGTGATTTCTGAGATGTTCTTCTGTATGACAGTGTTAATCTTTTTAGGGCTTGTGTTGGTAGTGCTGTATTGGGTTGGGTGCTCCGGTACTTTTTGATGAAGTTGCATGTATATCCATTTTGTTGGAATATGTTGTATGGATGCTTTCTTTCCTCTTTTGCTGTTCAAGGTTGCTGCAGTGAATTTGTGCTCATCTAAATAAAGTTTCTCTTATGGGAGATTGCTTTGGTAGTGGAGCACTTAGTTGGTGTGGGTGGTTTTTCTTTATACTTGTGTTTCTAGTTTGCCATTGTGGTCTCTGTTGATCAGGATGTTTAGGAAGATTAGTGAATTGTTGTTTTCTTCTTCTCTGGTAAATTGGATTCCTTTGAACATGTTATTGATGGTTCTGTGGGTGTTCTGTTACTGGTTCTTTTTATTATAGTGAAGGTGTTGTCTACATATCTGTTCCATATTTTGATTTGTATTTGTGGAAGTGATGTTACCTAGTTTGGGTAAGGAAACATCTGCAAGAAAACAACCAATATCAGAGAGCATCAAGGACTCCTCATTTCAACCCTGAACTACAGGACTTACGGATACTTCCATATTCTTAGGAGCTTGTTGATTTATATATCAGTGGTTGGACTAATTTTTAGCATTTTCAAATATATTCAGAAAAGAAAATGGCAGTTCTTGTTTGGGAAAGGTAGAAGGCTGGTTCTGCCTGGCAGCAGTCATGCCAATTGAAAATTTCAGCACTGTCTCTTCCAATGGGGAACTTTTAGTCATGCTGCTCTTTTCCTCACACGTAGAATTCTGTACAGTTTATTTTAGGATAATACAGGCATCCTGGTTGTTAGATAGGGTGAACGGATGAGACAGAACTCAGGCTTCAGTGACAACAAACAGCTCTTTATTTGATAACTATGTACAGATCCAGTGCTCCTTTTATAGGGAGCTGTCAGACGGCTCACCAATCGGCTTTGAGTATTTTCCCGCCAGAATGGAGGACCTTGGTTGAGCCTATTGCTCCAGTCCCAATATGTAACACGGATACTGTTAAATAATTTCACATTTTTATCAAACCCTCTGAAGCTGGCAAGCTGAAAAAACAACAAACGTGAATTTCTCAATTACTTATATGTGAAATGCATACATTCATATGTGCAAGCTGCATTACTAGTAATATGATTACTGAGGGAGTTCAACCAATCTCATTGTACATACATTGTGCAATGACAATACAGAATTACTACTACTACTACTACTACTACTACTACTACTACTACTACTACTACTGATTAGGACATTTAGATTGTAAAACATTAAAAATGAATCATATCAAAAGCAAGTGTTGAGAAAAACATTATATTATTTAATCAAATGAGATGCCTTCTACCAACCAATGTAAGATAAGGTTTCTTAATTGCAACTTCTATTGAGAGTTTTCATGTATTCAATTAAACCCTCAGTTTAGAAAATAGTCTAACCAATTTAAAAAAAGAACTATAATACTGGAACAGTTCAAGATATACTTTAGCGTATTTTTGTCACAACAAATAATGTGTTATAATGAGGAAATTAGGTCTTTATTTTTGGTGTTCTGGGTAGCTCTAACCTGGATTTTTGTTTTATATATGACTTCTCTGATGTCAGTATAATTAAACTAACTACATAAAATACAACATAAATTATCTTTACCCCAAATACTCAGGAAGGGTATGCTCTATTTCAGGGGTGTCAAACTCAATTTCATTGAGGGTTGCATCAGGGTTGTGTTTGACCTCGGGGGGGGGGGGGTGGGAAGCAGGGGGGACATGACCAGGGTGGGGATGGCCAGCGCAGTCCTCCTTTTTATTAGCAGAGGGTTGAAGGAGACTATGGCAGCTGAAAACAGAGCTCAGGAGCTCATTTTCGCTGGCAGAAGCAACATGGGCTGGTCCTTCACTGTTTTCAGGACAGTCTCACAGGGCAGATGTAAGTACCCCATAAGCCAGATCCAGCCCCCGGCCTTGAGTTTGACACCCATGTTCTATTTCATATACACATAATGATTTAAATTACACTCCAGAAATTTCTCCAATTTGCTTCTCTGATGCTTTCTACTGACTCTTTTTAATTGTTGTCATGTTTCATTTTATTTCCTTCCATGTTATAAGAAAAATAATTACATGTAGAAATCTAAAATCAGTTCTAAAAACTCATATATAATATATATCAAACCATAGAATATTTTTTGGTTTTATCTATATCCTTGATTGCGTTATATTCTAAATGAACTGAGAAGTTGTAAAGGAAACATACACAAAATAAATGATCTGTATCCCTACCATTCTTAACATTGGCTTAATGTCTGCAGGGTAATATTGTGGTGACTTCAGTATTAATGCCACTATTATCAACTAAATGAAACAAAATCCATTATTGGATATTTCTTCCAATGTATATGCAACTAATATACGCATGACATAAACAATGCAAAGTTAAGAAATGATATGTTCCTTCATATTGGTTTGGACAGTTACAGATGATCTTTAGTCATGAGATATAACACTGGAAAATAAGAATTAAAATACAAATTGCAGATATATTTAAAAAAGGCTAGTACTAAAGCATTGGACCAGGAGTCTATGAAATATAGTACACATTTGTTTATCCATGCCTATAGAATGTGGTATAAAGCAAGGCCTTTTTCAGTGAACTATGTAAAGAGCACATAAATATATATTTGGCAAGTTGCCAAGTAACTGGGGTATTTTGGAATTTGGATGGTTAGCAAGGCTTTAAATCTGGCTTGATGACTATTAAAAAGGTCAGTACAATTATGCAGTGCTATAGTTTGGCCCACATAAAACACATTGTAGGGGTTTAAATGAGTTTTCCAATGTCAAAATAATTCATGTCACAAAAATTTATATTTAATACACTACCAGAAGATGATAATGCTTCTTGCCAGAGAGGTCAACTACGGTAGGTTTCTAAGTAAATAGAGAAGAGTTCTTATTTACTAAGAAAAAAGTGACTCTAGGGGCATCTCCAAACTGTTACCTATTTTTCTCTTTAGAAATGTAATCCGTCATACAACAAACTCCCTAATTTCATCTACCCAAAGAGTATCATAATTTAACCTTAATTTGCTCATTCATTAAATGTAACACCACTAGTCACTACACCAGAATTTTATAGATTTCTCCTGATTCAGGTGTTACCAGAAAAAGAAAACTAAATTCCAACAGCAAACTGAAGAAATTTTACCTTTAAACTTCTATGACTGCTATTAGTATCTTCACACATTAGTAGCAATGCAATGCATTTATACGTTGCATAAAACTAAAACCAAAGGAAAAAAACAGACAAGGAAAACAATCAAGGAATCCCAATCATTCCATAGCATTTGGAATAACTTTCCAGCCAAATAGGATGATCAACATAGCTAATATACACTTTCATAAAGTAAAGTAATGAATTAATACAAACCTATTAATACATGACTGAAAGTACATTTTAACTTATCTACTGCCCCTGCAGAGATTCATACCAATAGCCAGTCTAAAACAAAATTACCCAGTGTTCTTCCACCCCCACACATAGGATTTCATCCAGGAGGAATATGAAATCATGTGTGCGCCTTGCTGCATATGTTGGAGCAGATTTAGCTGACTGATTAAAAATTGAACAACCTCAGCATATACAACAAGTCTAGTACAATCCAACAGCAACCCAAATATTCCTCCAGGGAATTCAGCCTGGAGGAACGTTAAGACTGGATTAGTACTTCAACATGACCCCAGTAAACAAAATGCAGCAGTAACCAGTTGAAAGAAGCAGACTAGGAAAATAATCATGGATGAAAGCACCCCAACTGATCTATTATTAAAAAGCAACTTCTTTAGCTAGAAGGCCATCTTCTTTGTCACTGTGACTTCCTTAGTAGGACCTTTAGCAACAGATTAGCGCCTTCAACATATTCTCAAATTCCTTTCAGTTCACAGCCATATATGTAAACACCAGGTGTGGGTTGCTGCCATTTTTACTACTGGTTCGCAACATGTGCGCAACCTGCAGATATGCTGTTCAATGTAAATTGTTCTTCGCTCATGCACAGAACAATTTACAGTGAACTGCACACGTGCAGTCATTAAAAACTAAAATGGCGGCAGGCCAGCAGCAGTAAAGGAACCAGTTCAGGGGCGTGACCCAGGTCTGAATTCCACTACCGGTTTGGCCGAAGCAGGTGCAACCCACATCTGGTAAACACAACAACACATTTCTCAATCACAGGACCAAATAAAAGCAGCAGCAAAGTTTATCTTCTCTCTGCATACGTAACAGAAACCCAAGAAGCAAACACCCCAAAATAAAAAATCTTTGGCATCAAACGAGTCTTTGGTAGAAAATGAGACTGACTATAAATCCCAGAGTTCCCATGAAGATGTTTACATATGAATTATCTTATTTGCTCTTATTATTTTTATGAAAATGGGACAATAAAAATAGCCCTTGCTATATTTTCTAGAAAGAAAAGAATCCTTTATTACTCTTTATTTTTCAATATTATTTAACCTATTCATATTGTACTTGGTAGAAATATGTGTTTAATATATTAATCAATATTTCATAATAGTATTAGATGTAACTTACATCATATGATAAAAATATGAACATATTCAGTCTTATGTAGAGCTGCTGGAAACCTGTCTGGTCCTGGAAATAAAATGGTATGGTTTTTATGCTACAGAGCATACTTTCTCATCCTTGTAGATTAAAAAGAACTTCCTCTCCTCCTTTTTAAAAAAAGCCCCTATCATGTACTCTAATAATTGGATTTTTTTTTTAAAAAAAGTGACACATTTTTTTATTCCTGTAGAAGATATTTTTCTTGGGGGGGGAGGGGGAGGGGGGAAGAAAGAGAGAGAGAGAGACAAGACACAGAGAGAGACAGAGAGAAAGAGATAGAAATAGCTGAAGCTGTTTGTTACTTGCACACTAAATCTCAAATAAATAAATAAATAAATGTGTTTGAATTCATAGTAGAGAAATGCAAATTTGATTTAATAAATATAAAAGAGCCCTGATAGGAAGATTCCCATAATTGGAGTATAGCAATTATTTCAAAGGAACAAAAGGAATGGAGAGATGGGAGTTATAGTAATGCACGCCTGCTTGGAGATGGGAATAGGCAATAATAAGTTAAATGTCAACATGTAAATGATATTATGCAAGTACCACTACCTATATACTTATGTCAGACATTATAATAAATATGCAGTTGCACTGTTTCTGTGTGTTGAACATACACCATTACTTAGTATGAATTCTTTAGATATTATCTGTGAACACAACATTAATTAATAGGCATTCCCATTGATAATATTTATCAGGAAACAAAAGAATGAATATATATATATATATATATATATATATATATATATATATATATATATATATATATATATATATATATATATATATATATATATATATGTTATATTTATGCTGATAAATAAATAAAGGGAGACTAGTATAGATCTATTTCAAGCTATTTAGCTCTCATCAGCTAGCCATACCCAAGTTTTTGGGAATCGAACCTGTGCTCTATTGCCTCCCATATATATTTTTCCATATATATATGGAAAAACTTTTGAAAGGAATATGGATGCTAAAAAAATTAATCTTTATCTAGACTATAATCTTGAATTCAGATCTGCTTTGTTAGAAACAAGTGTGCAGTGTTTCTATGGTGATAATTTTTAATAAGCCTTTTGCCAATGAAAATATCTGTGATAAAATGAACACAGATTTCTTTTTAAAGGAAGAAGGCAGGAAAGGAAACCAAAATACATGCATGGTATAAGGGATCAAACTCAGGTACATTGTTAGTTACAGCTGCACCTTTCTTCCTGTCTCATATGGGATGGGAGGGGGGTATACATTTTTAGAAGTTCTGCATAGAATGGAGTAGAAACCGCCCCCATTTCATATTTCTAAGATCTATTCTTCAAATGCTACAGCTGTTTTCTCTTAAATGTACAGCTATTTAAAATATATTTATACATTTAAAGATTCTGTGCCCAGCACAAACCGCTTAACTCATTTTTCCTTCTGAAATTCTGTGCCTTCCTCCAGTGCTAAATTCCTAAACCAGTTAAGGGATATATCTTTAAAAATTAATGTGTGTTGTTATGAACAGAGAAGCAAGATTAATGGACTGTGAAAATAACCTTGGGAAACAGGAGGAGGAAGAACTGCAGCCTAGACAATGGTCAGACAAAAGATACCTCATCCCAAAAAAGGAACAGGGGTGTGGAAAGCACCTCAGAAGAGAAACTCCCCCCCCAATTTTCTGGGAAAGGGGGGATGAGAGGGAAGGGCTGCTTTGAGGCAATATTTTGTTACTGTAAGCTCACAATAAAGATGGAATTAGTATTCATGGTTTTGGTTTCTTGTTTGGATTGTCTCAAAGGGCTCTCACATAAAGTCATAAATAAGTGATTTCCTCACATGTTTGGATTTTATATTTAATCAGGGAAACAGATGATTAAGCAAATATAGATTTTGACATTAGTTCCAGTAGAAGAGAATATCTGTAGCTCAAGGTTGAACTATGGAGTTTTTGGTGCTCTCAAAGCTTGGTTATTTGCTTGCAGATATTTTATTACCTAACTAGGTAACATCATGAGTAGCAGTACTGATAATTAGCATTAATTTTCTGTTACCATCCACAAGTACATACGGTATACATATTTGCTTCCTATGGAAGTCATTTTATTGTTTATGTAGATGTACAGTACATAACATATATACGTGTGTGTGTGTGTGTGTGTGTGTGTGTGTGTGTGTATTGAAAACTGTAAATTGGAAGAAATTGCATCCCAAGACAGAAAAGAGTAAAGGTTAAAGGAAAGTTTACATGTGATATGTCAGTCCAAACTAAAACTGTCAATACATTAATCATCAGAGCCTGGAAAATCAAGTTCTGAAAAACCAATCAGTAGCAGGAAAATTCCTCTATCAATTGAACTTAAAAATAGAAAGAATATAGCAGCTGTGTTTTGTCTTTGTTTTGCATTTTTTTCTCTAAGAGGAAGAAATAATTCTTCTACAGATGGATAAATAAATGCCAGGTAAGGAAGAAACCTGAATAAAAAAAATGCTGGATTGGAGATAGGATAATAAGTAAGTAAAAAGTTGACTCTAAAGCTATATGAGATATTAAATTTTGAGTATATATATTGAAAAATCATCTGAGTTGTACTGATTTCTTTATTTGCATTTGTTTTTCTATTTCCTTCTGTTCTTGTTCGCTATATGTACATAATCTTGTCTGGAAAGCAGTCAGTTGAAACCAATCTCTTCAAGTTAGTTTCACTATTTTTCTTTTTGTTTTCATTTCTCCCTTTGACTTTCACTCACATTAATTGCCTAATCTTGTTATCCATAATAAAAGGCTTGAATTTCTTTACTGAATCAACCCACTCATTCTCTTACATTGACCACCAGGAGGCACCGTATGACTGGTTTCATCCTTATTTGGAACACTCTTCATCTCCATTAAGCTAAGCACCTCTGAAAAGTCAAGGGACATTTACTACTCAACTACTTGAAAAGTAAACCAATCCAGAGAGGGACTGGTTCTGGAAGAGAATGGATGGTGGGCAGCAGAACAAGCAGGAAAGAAGAAAGATTCAATTACATGATTGTGGGTGAAGGATCTGTAGAATCCTCCTGGGTGTCATCATTTCCTTGTGCATTCTTGGGCAAGCACACAACCACAATACAAAAACTATAAAAAGTAACTTCAGAATTGATCCTAAATAACAGTAGTTTAGATTTTAATTGATAAAACAGGTCAGTTTTATTTCAAGGTTAAAAAAAAAAGGGTAAAGGAGTCCCTGTACTCTGCTGGTAGTTGCTGACTTTAGGAGGCAGTGCTCATCTCCATTTCTGTAAGCCATTGAGCCAGCTCTGTCCAAAGACATTTCTGTTACCTTCTCACCAAAGTGGTACCTATTTATCTACTCACATTTATTTATTTCAAGCCATCAAAAATACAGAAAAGAAAATCATTCATAAGGATACCGTATTTTTCAGAGTATAAGACGCACCTTTTTGCCTCAAAAAAGAAGAGGATGAAAATCTGGGTGCGTCTTATACATCATTTTTTGCCTCCCGAGGCCCCGCCCCTTCACCAAAATGGCTGTGCATACCCTGTGGAGGCTTTTAGAGAGCTCCTGGGGGCTGGGGAGGGCAGAAATGAGCAACAAATGGACCATTTTTTGCCCCTCCAGCCCCCAGCAGCATTCTATAAGCCTCCATAAGGCTATGCATGCAATTTATTTGACAAAAACCCTGCCTATTTTTGTGAAAAATGGGCATTTTTTTGCTTTTTTTGCCCCCCTGGAGCACTCTGCAAGCCCCCCTCCCCCCAGGCTATTCGTGCTTTTTTTAAAAAGGGTCCGTTTTTGCAAAAAAAGGGTCATTTTTGGGAGGTTTGCAGAATGCAAAAACTTTTTCCCCCCTTTGGAAAGCTCTTTAACTGATTGATGAGAATTGATCAAGTGCTGTGCCAGCAGAGAGAGTTTTAGGTACTGCAGATTGTCAGCGATTTCCTTCTCCAGCCCAGGGATAAATACACCTAGAAACATCTACCTGTCTACCTACTCTCTCTCTCCCTACCTATCTACTGTATCTCTCTCTCTCTCTCTCTCTCTCTCTCTCTCTCTATCCCTCTCCCTACCAAACTACCTGCTTTCTCTCTCTCCCCCTATCTATTGTATTTCTCTCTCTCTCTCTTTCTATTTCTCTCTTTCTATCCCTCTACCTACCTGCCCACCTACACCCCCTCTCTCTCCCTCCCTACCTACTGTATTTCTCTATCTTTCTATTTCTCTCTCTCTCTCTCTCTCTCTCTTTATATACCTACCTACCTACCTAACTACTCTCTCTTCCTACCTACCTACTGTATTTCTCTCTCTTTCTCTCCCTCTCTATCCCTCTATCTACCTACCTACTCTTTTTTAAAAAATTGCCTCTTCAAAATCTTGGTGCATCTTATACTCTGGTGCATCTTATACTCCGAAAAATACAGTATTTAAATTCAACATGATTGCCCTTTTTAATAGTGCTGAATTTAAATATATGCAGAAATGATAATATTCATAAAAATGAACACCATCAAGAAATCCAAACTTGTATGTGTGTGTGTGTCGTCTGTCTGTCTGTCTGTCTGTCTGTCTGTCTGTCAGCTAATAATAATAGACATGGCATGTTTTGCAGATCATTTAAAAGACAGGATCAAAACACAAATATATGGGAATTCATCATTTTAAAGTATTCTGGAATGTTTTCAAGCTTTTTTTTGTAATAGCTTGCTTTAAAGATGCAGCTGATTTAATTAGTCAACTTGGAAAAAGCTTGCTTTTTTTTAAACAGGCCATAGTTTTTCCCCTTTCAAATGACCAAGTAGTTTTCTGAAAAGGTGAAAACCATTCTACCAATTCCTCATTTTAGGACTAACACATTTTTCAGAGTAGATTAGTCAAATGCAGGAATTAAAGTCAATGAAAAATGACTAATACAAATTACAAAAGCCCAAAGGTATTCTACCCAGGTTCAAATGATGGCCACTTATCCCTTCTAAAGTGATGGTTGAAATATACTGGTAGTGACACAGTGAATTAACTAACATTGTTGCTTTAGGCCATCCAGTCTAGATGTTCTTTTCCTCTAAAGAAACTGTGCTGCAAGTCTGTAACTTGATTGGAATGACATGATTTGATTGAGTCAACCATTCCCTTAGCCCTATCCATTGGTATCATTTAATTACAAGGGAGCAAAGTTCTCCCAGTCATCACAATGGAAGCTGAACAGCTGCCAAATTTTGACTTTTGGGGTGACAGCAAATGAAGAAAGGTAATAGAAGTCCTTGTGGCAACTGGACTGGGATTAGCAGCACTGTGTATGAAGTTGGTTGGTAGAATATGTACCCCCTTCTGGTCTCTTTTCCATCTGCATTCAGTGGACACCAAGTGAAAAAGTGGCAGAGCACCTAAGAGTTCTGCCTTGTTTAGAACTTTCCTTTAGAAGTAGGGAAACAAATGTTAACACTTTATTAAATCACTCAGTCCTATCTATTTATATGATACATTAAACAAGAAGTTTTAATTTAGCTCTAATCAACTACCTGGGATTAATTGACAGGTTATAGGTGAAATCCTTGACTCAGCTGGGTGGAAAAACCCCTTGACCTAGTTGTGTATGTCATATGAACAGACTTGTTTTCAGAGAACCAGCTGAGTTGAGTTGAGTTGATTATATTTCTATGCCATCCTATTCCCCGGAGGGACTCAGGGCGGCTCACAACCAAATCAAGGGGGGGGGGGGTACAAATAAGAAAAAAGAACACGAACAAAACAATACCACAATTTAAAACACTCAACAACCATACCATTCGAGGGGGGACAAAAACTCATTAGCTCCAGGCCTGTCGGAACAGCCAGGTTTTAAGGGCTTTGCGGAAGGCCTGGAGGGTGGTGAGGGTCCGAATCTCCACAGGGAGCTCGTTCCAAAGGGCCGGAGCAGCCACAGAGAAGGCCCTCCTCCGGGTGGTCGCCAGTCGGCATTGGCCAGTGGATGGAATTCGGAGGAGGCCTAATCTGTGGGATCTAATCGGTCTATTGGAGGTAATTGGCAGTAGGCGGTCTCTCAAGTACCCAGCTGTCAGCAATGACCAAGGTATGAAAGATAATAAAAAACCTACTAAATCAAGTTGTGAGCAACCCTTGTCCCCCAATATTCCTTCCTTCTTTTCTCCAACAGAATCATGTTTTTTGGAAGGAATCATTTAGGTCCCTGAGTTTTATGCTTGGTTAGAATAATAGAATAACAATAGTTGGAAGGGACCTTGGAGGCAGTGGTGGGATACGACCGGTATGCCCTGGTGCCTGCTGGGAGTACCAGGTACTGTTCCGGTATGGTGCTCCAGACGGCCCACCTGCCCGCCCCCTCTCCTTACCTCTATTTGAGCCAACAGGGGCATTTGTGCACGAGCATGGGGCATACAGCGCCTGCGCAACGCTCCGCTGAGCAGGTGAAGCCGGAACCCACCACTGCTTGGAGGTCATCTAGTCCAACCTCCTGCTTAGGCAGGAAACCATATAGCATTTCAGACAAATACTGTTTCTCTGTGACAAACTAGATGGAAATTTCCCTGAAAGATGACAGTTTAGCAAAGGAAAACCATCCCCAGTAATTTCTTCCATTATTCAACTTTATATGTTTTAATGACACAACTTTCATTCCAACATATAACTCCCATTATCCTTGTTGCCTTTCTTTATATTTCTTCCAGTTAAGTGCCCCTCCAAACCTGGATATAGTATCAGTCCAAGGCTGAATAAATGTCATACCGAAGCCCAGAGACAAGATATCAAGACCCACTTGAGTCCAATCCTTTATTTGCGTACACCTAATGAACTGAATGTTGCCAAGCAAAATCTATAATCTTCTTACCTACCAAATATATCCTGAGAGATTCTAGGGAGTGGCTACCCTGAACCTCTTCTCCCCACCCTCATCCAGCTACAGACTGTGCAGTCTCTTAATCTGGATCTCTTTTTGGGAAGGTTCTGCATTGTCAAAAATCTCCCCCATTGCTCCTGCAGGTGCACATTCCATCACAACATAATGGTCCTATTGTTGCTGAGTACCGGTCTGTTGAGATAAGGAGAAAGTCTCCCTTCTGACTCCAGTAGTCTCATGGGGTGGACCACATCTCAGGAAAATCCTCAAAATTTTCCAGGAGTAGAACAGAGACGGAAGGCAGGGCTTAGGGTAAAAAATATTCTAGGTTGCACACTAATTAACTTGTATGTCATGCCAGAGTCTATTAGAGTTTGCAACTGTATTTCTACCTGAGTTTGAAGAGTAACGTAAATGCCTAAATATTTGACTAAAGTTCCACATGTCTAGGATACACTTGATTTCTGAGTGCCCCTTGAAGTTAAGACTTGTTTGAGTGACACTTTTTCTGACAATCCATATATGGAATGTTGCAAAAAACCTCCACAAATACTTTAAGTCCTCCATTGACATCCAAACAGTCTGCATTAAATCAAGTCTGGGTACCAATGGAAGACTTACAATGAGAAACTGGTAGAAGGAGGAAGGAAACAATTATTCACTTTTCTTCTTCCCTCTTCCTACATCCTCACATAAGAGATATCAGAAGTAGAGGATAACTGCTGAATGCATTTCCTCATTATTACACCTGACAGTCCCTGTTTAAGCTGGTAAATGAAGCCTCTTTTTCATGCCAGGCAACATCCTAAACTAACTAACAGCTGAAAGTCAGTAATATTGCACTGCGTGCTACCTTATTGGAAGTGAAGTGTTTCACAGTTGGTGGTCACTTGCTTGACTAGATCATTAATATTAATTCTCAGGCAATAAGGCCGTTACTCAGTAATGAAGGTTTGTGGCTGCTGCAGCTGCTCTAGCAATGGCTGCCAGATTTTGGGTCAAGATTGTTATGGGACTTTGTGCTAGTGATAGTCAATTTTGTTCCACCTAATAGTTACCTGATTTATTTTGGAGTAAACTGATCTATCTGTATCACAAATTGATTCAAGGCATAGGCTCTTTTGTGACACTGAGAATATAGGTAGAAAAATATAGGTAGTAAAATTTTGCTTTCAGATTTCATGCCAAGCATGGCAATAAATCTGGTCTTTCCAGACGCTATGAAACTCACAGATGTGGCACAATCAGATTTACTGCGGATAAAGTACAAACCATATACACACAAAGTATCAAAACACAGAAACCTCTGACATATGTTTTCTACAAGGTTTAAATGTTACACCTTTCCCTCCTGCCTTTCAAGGCAATGGCCACTTTTCCATTATCATGGCCTTGAACCCCAGAGATATTTGCTCAAAATTTATATATCAGTTCCTCCTAGCCTGCTGGTTTCTGGCTCACCATTTTTAACACTTATAACTCTTATCAAGGAAGACAGGGATAAAATAAGATCTAATTAAATCCACATTTGCTGTAGTTTTAAATACATTCTAAATTCATAAATAAATAAGTTCTAAATTCATCTATTATTAGTTCCCTTGCCTCTACTTTACTAGTGAGTACAATTGATATATTCCCAATGGCAATCAGTTTCCCTGGGAAATAAGGCAAGACTTAAGCACAACAGAAGCATAGTAGATATTCAGTAGAAAAATTTATTCAAAGATAAGTATCCTGCCTATTTCAAAAGGAATATCAATCTCCTCAAAAAGTGGAATTGACAGCCTTGGGTACTCCTTGCTTTAGGTTACTAAATCTGCTCTGATCACAATTAACATTGCATAAACATCAGTTGCTCCTCCAGCTCTTTTTTTTAGTAGAAATAAAAAATCCTCCATAATGATTTACTTCTGGACATGCACTTTTCCTTTCTTCAGAAAAGAGCACTTGCTGTTATCAAGCAATATAGTATATTTAGATTAGATTAACATAATAACAGATTAGAAAGATATGCTTAACAAAATTAAAAAAAATTATCTGAAAATGTCCCCCCCTTTATTTAAAAAAATAAGTTTATTTCTCCCATTATTTTTAAGAAAATGGTAGCAAACTCTTTCCCACTTGTTGCAAATTGGAAGGTGCTGGAAATTTTCAGTCCCAGAAAACACTACATATCATTAAAACCAACATTATTTTATGTACTTACCATGGACTGTAGATACCAAGAGAATTGTGAAGAACAGCAGCAACTGTGATGACCACATGACTGTGGCCCAAAATATAAGGTTACTTCAACAGTGGAAGTTTTCAGAAGAAAAATATAAAGATTTCTCTCTGATGGTAATCCTCTCAAGGATATTCAATTTAATCGCAATTCAGTGAAGCAGGCGGAGAACACAATAAACTAGCTCTAAAACCAGCACCTTCGACAAATGTCCAAAACTCAAAACCTAGAAACAAAAATAAAAGTTACAATTAATTTAAAAAGTAAATGTTGCTATTCAGCTCAAAATAACCACTGTAACATTTGATTGAAAACTGTATCAAGAAGTCAAGAGCATATTTGGACATTTTGTCATTATTTTGTTTAAAACAAGAAATATGACAAGGTCAACAGTACTGTGCTGCTTTCATCATATATATGAATATACTGTATGTATATTCATATATATGATGAAAGCAGCACAGTACTTGATATTATGGGTTTGTATACATGTGATTTGTTGGAATTACTACAGCTTTTTGGCTGAAAAAGATTTGAGAACAGTCACGAATGAGAGAAATAGAGTACTTGGGAATAGGGTGAGGGAGTAATTAATTTAGGTATATGTAAATCACTTTCTGAAGTGATTATATTAAAATATTTTGAAGTAAATTCGGATTCTTAGCAACTATCAATATATTATGCTAATGATATAAGCTTTAGGGGGATCTTTAAACAGTCAATTCAAAATTGTACCAGTATGGACCAATATTAAATGTCAATTTTTAAACAGTCATCAGATTAAAGCGGTACTTTTGTTACTATTTTTTTTTTATTCTGCAGCTATTTATTTCATTCTCTCTCAGACAACTGTTACAATCAGCTACAAATTTATTTTAGGTTCTTTTTTATTCAACTATTATGGCGTGTGCCATTGTAAATCCAGACAGAGGTTATCAGCAGCAGAATGATTTCATCAGAAAGATCAAGTGATCATTGCAATGTTCCACCCTTATGCACAGTGCATTCAGAAAGTATTCAGACCTTTCACTTCTGTCAGTTTTGTTATGCTGCTGCCTGATTCTACAGTGGTTGAAATTCAGTGATGTCAAATTGTTACAATATATGACATGTCATGAGGTCTGTGCCATTTTGTACTTTTGACATGACATCACACTCAAGTTGTATAGGGCTGTTTGGCCCATAATGCATGTTTGTTACTAGCCTCCCTTATGGGGGTACCAATATTCAGAAAATTTGAAAAGTGCAGTGTTTTTCTCCTTTTCCTAATTTTATACCAGTGATTTTTATATAGAACATTGATGTAACATTTTTCAATACTGCCTCGATGAAGACATAAAGCTGTGATTTTTTTTTTGTGGTTTTTGATAGTTGACAACCACACCAGAATAAACCTGTGCAAAATTATCACTAGCCTTCTTCAAAAATATGTATTTGATTTCAATAATTTCAAAGGAACAGACATGATAAGTGAATGGGCAATAAAACAACAATATCAAAAGGAACAAAATGCAGCATGAATAACCAATCAAGTCAGTCCCGATCCCTGGTGACTGCATTTTTGGGAGCTGTTTGTCCTTACCTGCTTCCTAGGGCTGGCAAGAAGGACTGGCCAAAGGTCACCTAACTAGCTTTGTACCTAAGGTGTAACGAGAACCAGATGCCTCAGTTTCTAGACCAGTGTTTCTCAACCTTGGCCACTTGAAGATGTCCGGACTTCAACTCCCAGAATTCCCCAGCCAGCGAATGCTGGGGAATTCTGGGAGTTGAAGTCCGGACATCTTCAAGTGGCCAAGGTTGAGAAACACAGTTCTAGACTGTTGCCTTAACCGCTACACTAAATTGTCTCTCCTCCTAAACCTTTATCTACTTTTTATTCAGCACCACACCCTTGGTAGTTGATGGTTTTTTTAAAAAAATACCCTACAGATCACTTTCAAAAAAAGTGTCGTAATCAAGCTGGCTCGGCACACAAGTGTTTGCCTTCTCTTATGACTTTGCAATCCTTGATGAAGGTTATAAAATATTCCAAAAGAAAGAGAACTTGTGTAGTTAGAAGTAGAAACTTTAATTTAAAAAATAGCTGTGAAACATTTTAAATTACTATTATGACAATATTCTGGCATAAAGTCCTACATAAATTTGGCTGTGACAGCAAAATGAATCCTACAAAAACTACCCCTTGATGTTATGTCAAGAAAAGAATTGCTTTCTTCTCTTGTCACTTTTGTTCATAATATCTGTAACAGCTTTGGGGAAAAAAAGTCAAAAAACCAAAGAAAATAATTCCCTGTGGGGGAATTTCATATTCAGATAAAAGATCAACAGCAGAGACACAAATCAATTTTCTCAGATAGAAAATATCACTGCAGACTAAGTAGAAGAGACATGTTCAGGATGGAAAGGTATAATGTTAGATTAGAAAAACTTTTAAGTTGTGAAACTATCTGTTTTCCCAGCAAGGCTGGCCCAGGTTTCCCAAACTCAGGATTTTATAAGAAAGAAATGTTGATCCAACATCTCTAATCCAGCAGACCTTAAAATTTCTCTTTCATGAAAATGAAAACTTTTCATTTTCTTCCTAAATATGATGCAGATCAATGGGATAGTTCTAAGATCACACATACTGTAATAGGAAGGCAATTTACAATAAGGAACTGATTACATTTTTTTCCAAATGTTGGAATAGCTTTTCACCTTTTTCTAATTTGGTCCATTTTAAACTATGAAAAAGAAAGAGCTGTCTGCACACTATCCTTGATTAAAAATACATTATAGTCTTCAACACTGCAGCCAAGACTCATCTATTATCTGATCTCTTTACATAATGGGATCTTCTGAGAAAAATGTTATTTGATGACTTTACATCCAAATTTCCCGAGAAGAAAAACCAGAAAATGAAGCTATAATTTTTTTAATAACCTGAATAAAGAAATAAATGGGTGGTGCACAAAAAATATTATATTAATCACGGCAATGTAATAATGTTCACGGCTAACAATCTTCCTGGGTAATTATCAGCTTTTAATCACAATATCTGGGAAAATCATATGCTTACAATAAGGAAATTAAAATGTTTGGAGCCATTGGGAAACTTGGGGGACTATTTAAATGTTAAAATAGTTGCTGAATCTGCTTTAGGCTTTTGGGAATCATCCTAAAATGTCAGTATTTGCTTCGTGTGTATTTGTTAAGTAATGTAATTTCTTAGGAAATGTAATTGACTTCTATCATAAAGCTACAAGACCAATTCACCAATTGTTTTCTAATTCAGTATGCTTCTTACAAGGGCCACTTCAACATTTGCCATGAATAACCAACAAACAATAGATTAATTCAGCTTCCTTACATTTGGAAAAACTTTTAAAACTTTACATTTTTTTAAAAAATTGGGCAATCTGCATTGTTCTAGGTGAATTTATTGCACTCAACCATTCCTTCCTCTGTATTTTAAGACTTTTTTTAAAAAAACGTTCTAACTTTTTGCAGTTTTCCACTATGATATAGTTAAGATGTATAAACTTCCTTTTGGAATGAGCCCTGTGTCAAAGTGAGTTTCCAACGTGTTCCAATTTGCAGCAAACTATTTTCCAAGCCAAACTTTGGTGTAAATACCTGCTCTCTACAAGTAATGCCAGCTACTTTTGAACGCCTGGTAGTTCTATGCTTTCCCTCCCAACTAGCCATTCCCAGTATAGGTTTTATTTTAGTCCTGTACATTTTATCTTATGTAAACCTCTGAAAAAGTCATTTTAGTTGTCTCCAAGTTTTTTACCCAATGTAGTTTTAATAATCCTTGAAGTTAAGCCTATCTACTCTTTTTATCCTTTTTATTTTTCTTTTAACACTCTACTGTTATAATCCATAGCAAAGTGATAGCAAACCATCCTTTGAAGTAATAATAAACCCATGCTTTCATTCTAGGGATATTATACTGTATCTTGTGTATAGGCAGATCACACTGGTGTTGAAAAACTGTAGAAGTGCAAAAACTGAAAAGGAGATATTAAAAATAATGAAGCCCACTGGTTTATCCATTTATTCATAAGTTAATCAAACCCTTTTAAAAGTTTGAAAGCATTTATACACTTATCTGGCAATAAGATTAATTGAAAGTAATATTTGCTTCTCTGCCTACACATGAAAGATTGGGCAAAAAGTGGCATATGATTAGGACTGGGCACCTTTTACTCTGTCTCAGTGTGAGAAACCTGTTCCCTCTGTTATGCCCTAACACTAGCAACTTCAGGCTGGTGCAGACATACCCTCTTCTATGTGGTGCCTAGGCACTCCCTTCCAGGGCCATTCTGTTGTGGGGTATCAGAAAGTATAATTCCCTGAAACAAGCCCCGCATGAAATATACCCTGTATGCCATCAGCCCACAAAAGATCTGTTCCACGGGATTCTTTCAAAGCAGCAATGCTTTAGAGTTGTGTGGACAAGCCCACCCCTCCTTTGCCCCATGAGTGGATTGAGGATTTCAAAAGAGCACTGAACCAGAGGTCAAAAGTAATTTAGTTGTTTGATGAGCATGTTCTGGATGATAGTTAGCTTTCTTTTATACAAAGCCCATCAGAATGAAAGCCTATAGGGGAACAAATTTCTTATACCCCAGAAAGGATTTCACCACAGAACTTTCCTGGAGATTCAAGATAGACTTTTAAACTTCTGAAAAATCTGTCCTTTATTTTTAACAAAATAAAATTAGGGTTAAGTATTAAGGTAATAAATATAGGGAACGATAATATGATTCACAGCATTCCGACAGGAAAAATCTGGTGAAGAAATTGTTTTAGTGTTTTCTTATTTCTTCACTCTTATCTAGTGGTCATACCAAGTTTGCAGCTAGCTCTGGCAACTTGTACTCAAAAATATATTTTATTGGACTTCCTGGGGGCGTGGCCTGTTGCCGAGGAGGGCTCCACCGAGCTCCTCAGAGATCTGGTTTGTATATCTAAATAAGATCATAGATAGCACCCCTTTTTGGCTAAGAAAGGGGCAGGGAGGATAGCTCCGTAGGCTAGGGTCTATTCGTAAGCCACAGCCTTTTTCTTTTTTTGGCTGTGGAAAGAGATTAGATCCAGCCGAAGCGGAGCTTTTATCTCCAGCCATTTCTTCTCAGCTGCCTTTTTTTTTTGGCAGCCCCAGACAGGCTAGCCCCCCCCAGGACAAAACAAAGTTTTTTCAAGCTAGAATTGATACGGGAGGGTACCACCCCTGTGAGATTTATGCTTTTATTACTATCTTAAATACCAGCACCATTCGTCTTAGAGACTTCTTTGTCTAAATAGACCTCAAAATGGCGATTTCTCTCCGTGGATGATTACTGGATGTACTTAGCCGGGTTTATCTTCCTGCAGACCGCTCCTTAACAAAATAAACTCTCAAAATAAACTGGCCATGTGGCTGCAAGATGGAGGGGGTAGCCCCTCCTCCCTCGGAGAAGCAGAAAAACGGAGATCGAGAATTTAGACACTTCAAAATGCTTGCTAAAATTGAGGACTGAATGGGGGTTTGAGACCTCTCTCCGGTAGAAAAAGCGGACTAATTTTTATCAGAAGGGAAAGCTGGGTGAAACTACTTTGAGCTAGATTCTAAATTAACGTTAGCATAAATTTGATAGTGGTAAACATCAGGCAAGCAAGGGATGAGGGTAAAATTTACGTTGTTTAAAGCTTATTAGAACAGAAAGCCGGTTGGGATTATCTTAAGATAAATGTAAAAAGAATGCGGAATGATTTATGTTGTTTAAACTTTGTTAGATGGGACTATTTTAAAATAGAAGGTTAACTGACTCTTGCTGAAAGTATTATTTGAATATGATCCATGCTATTTAACTTTTATTTGAAGGGAAAGTTGGTTGAAATCGCTCTGAGTTACATTTTAAACAAATGCTAGTATAAATTTGATAGTGGTAAATATCAGACAAGTAAGGGATGAGGGTAAAATGCATGTGGAATGAACTACGTTATTTGTGGTAAACATCAGACAAGCAAGGGATGAGGGTAAAATTTACGTTGTTTAAAGCTTATTAGAACAGAAAGCCGCTTGGGATTATCTTAAGATAAGTGTAAAAAGAATGCGGAATGATTTATGTTGTTTAAACTTTGTTAGAAGGGACTACCTTAAAATAGAAGGTTAACTGACTCTTGCTGAAAGTATTATTTGAATATGTGGAATGATCCATGCTACTTAAATCGCTCTGAGTTATATTTTAAACAAATGCTAGTATAAATTTGATAGTGGTAAATATCAGACAAGTGAGGGATGAGGGTAAAATGCATGTGGAATGAACTAAGTTATTTAAATCCTATTAGAAGAGGAAGTCGGTTGGAATTATCTTAAGATAGAAATTGATTCCTGTGTAAAGTAATATCTGATCTACGCTGCTTAACTTTACTAAGAAGGGGAAGTTTGGTTAGATTATTTTGAATTACTGTTTGAAAAGGGGGTAAAGAAAGATCATTTACGCTGTTTAAATTTTACTAGAAGGGAAAGTTTGATTACTTGTCTGTAAAGTTATATTTGAATATATGGCATGAACCACGTTGCTTAAATTTTATTGGAAGGGATCATGAGGTTTAGGAAGAGGAACGGGAGAATCTACAGAAGGTTGGGGTAAATAGCAAAGAAGTAAGAGACGAGAATAAAATATAGATAGAATGATTTATACTATTTAAGCATAGATAAAGATGGGGGGCTGAGATCAACGCAAAGAGTGGTTTCTTTTTTTTCTTTTTTTTCTTTTCTCTTTTCTTTTCTCCTTTTTTTTTTCTCTGCTTTTTTTTTCTTTTGATATATTACTTTTATTTTTTAATCCATATGTATACAAGATATTTTAGACAGAAGGTAGTGCCAGGTGTGGGCCCTGGGAAGTCGGGAGGATTAGGGATGGGGATTGTGGGGGGTGGGGTGGGGGGGTGTTAACATAGTCTTAATAAGAACAAGAATGTATTTATATACGGTGGTTCTTTTTTTTCTTTTATTTTTTTTTCCTTGGTTCATTTTACTTTTATCAGATCAAACAACACTCGAATAAAGGCATACACCAAGGAGGGAGGTAGAGGGAAAGAAGAGGGAGGAGTAAGGAAGGAGTAAGGGGAATGTAAGGAGGGTGTCCGGGGAGTAAGGGGAGAAGGAAGGTTTGAGGGGAAAGGGAAGTAGGAGGGGAGTGTTAGAGGGAGAAAGGAAAGTTGGAGGGGGTAGATGGGGTGTATGGAGGATGAAAGGGTTAGGTGGGGTTGTGAATGATGAGTTGTGTTTCCTTTTTACTTGTTCGTTTTATTCCCTTTTTCTTTTTTTTTCTTTTCTTAAATACCCTGTATATAAATGATTGCAAATGGAATGTGAAAATTGAATAAAATATATTTAAAATATATATATATATATATATTATTCATATTTCTTTCTTCCCCCTTCCAAGTGAATATAAGTTATCACTCATCAACTCATGCCCTGACTCATTTTTTTTGAAAAAAAATCAGAAATGAAGTTTTAGTTTAGCTAAACCTGTATGTAAATGTCTTGCTAGCTCCTTATTGATCCTTGTACTCTCTCATCCTGCTTTCTCCCCAATTTTTAATCTATTTTAAAATTTTAGATGGACACCTATATGATATAAAACAAACCTAGGCAACCAACAAATACAAAAATAAAACATATGATTAAGACTCTTGTGTTGCCATAACCCCATCCTCTCAAAAACACTTCCTTCCCATTCTGGCCCAACACCCCCAAACTGCACAATGTTGCATTTTGGACCAGTTGAAATTTCTAAATGATCTTCAAGACCAACCCCATGTAGTACTGCAGTAGTCCAAATAAGGAATAGACATCAGTAGGGCTTCTCAGTCCAAGTACAGGTGCAATTTGTACAAAATATGAATTTGTCAAAGCCGTACCCCTTCCAACCACAGATGCTCTCTGTTTCTCTAGCAGGAGTCACGACTCCAAAAAAGTATGTTGCAAGTTATGTAGCTATTAAAAGTAGTAAATACTTCACCACTTTGAGATGTATATGAAAATTCCAAGAATTCCAAGAGACTGTAATCAGCAGGTCAGCTAGTAATTATCATGGCCGGGTGAGGACTTGATCCTGGATGTAATCAATTTTAGTCCAGCACTCTTAATCACTAAATTTCCTTGGATTTTAAAGCTAAATGCACACCGGTACCTATTACCTCCAAATCATACTGTGTCCAAAATACTACTGGAACAGTGATATTGTCTAGTATTCTTTGCAAATAACACAATAGATGCACACAGAACAGGCTTTTGTCTCTCAAAATTGATGTTACTTATTGCTTAAGTGTAAAATAAAAAAATCTTTAAAAAGACCAGAAAGTTTGAGCTTAACCTTCCATAAGCTGTACAACCTACAGCTGATTTCTTATTCTTATACTATACATTCATTTTAATTACTATGGTTTATTCTTATTTTCTTAAACATTCTTCCCATTGTTTTTATTCCTTTCCATTAAGTTGTGTCTGATTCTTGAAGATTGCTTGGACAAGTCCCAGTTTTCTTGGTATGGTTTTTCAGAAGTGAATTGCTATTGCCTTCTTCCTAGGATTGGGAAAAAGTAACATTTTTGTAATATGAAAAAAAGTTTACATTTTTGAATTTAGTGCCAAAATCCCCACTACACTATTATAAATACTAAAAAAAGAAAAAGAAAGAAGAAACTAAAATAGTATGTAAGCATCTTATTTCAGCCTCCTCCTCCTCCTCCTCCTCCTCCTCCTCCTCCTCCTCCTCCTCCTCCTCCTCCTCCTCCTCCTCTTCTTCTTGCTATAAATCTATTCCTTATCATTCTATCTTTATTTACAATTATACCTTTATTTTGGTCAACATTCACTTCTTTCTCTCCAAGGGTCTACATTAAACAACTTTGATCTTCTCCCCCTTTTCCTTCCACAATCTCTTACTTTAAAACAATAATTTCAGTCCTTTCAAGTGCCTGAAAGTTCCAGGCCTCTCACCAAGCTCCATGCTACTCTTTGAGTCTTTTTCTGACTTGGCTCCGCTGATATCAATCAAGATCTCTTGTGCTCACTACCACACCACCACTCATTGACTGCATTGGGTGACTGGATCTCATGAAAACAGGAGGGTTGGCCTTGAAATGGGGAAGGAGATGTGGTCATTTTTCTCTCAGCACTGTATTTCCCCCTTCCACAGGGAAGCATCCTGATGCCCACCAGCAATTTTTGATTGGCTCCCATCATTCCCAGAATCAAGCAGGATGACCAATTGTACTTCCAATATCTAGAGATTTACAGGTACATGTATCTAGGAATATTATCTCTGTGTGGCTGGGTGCCTTAAAGCACCTTCTACATATAAAACTGGTGCCAGAAAAGAAAATCAAAAATTGATATAGGGCAACGGAATGTCTAAATTCACGTTTTGCATTAAGCATAGTTTATTCAACAAACCACGGTATATAGTATTTGAGGACTTCACATATTATATTATAAAGAACAGAATAAAATCCATGAGGTGTATTCATAAATAAAGTCAGAAAAAATAACAACAGTAGAGCATGGCATATTATGTGAATTACATTTCTTTAATTATATGTAATATAATTTGAATTTATGTGACATTTGAAGGAAAAGAATCCACAGCAGTATCAAAATAAGTATGATGACTTTTTTATTATAATGTTCATGATGTTTATTATAATGGTGAATAACCATTATCACACTGGAAATAATGATTCAAAAATAATTATTTCTCAATTGTTCACTCCCATGCAGTTTATTCAGAAGTAATTTCAAGCAAATTCAATTACTTTACTCCTAATAATTATACATAGAGTTGTACACATATTTTGTTGGAGGTCATTATTAGCATAGCATATGTTTACTTCAGAAATATTTTTAAACAGGAAAATGAAATCCTTTCAGGCAATAAGTGGAAATCAGATGTCTATAGTTCAGATTTCAAAACAACTAAGGAGTCAAGCATCACCTTCTAAATATAAAAGAAAAATCATCATAAAATGGCAACCCAAATGCAAATTACAAGGTTGGTTAAGCAAATACAAAAATACCCTTTGCTACTGCTTAGGAGTATTGTTTTTTCTTTCTTTCTCTCCATCTCCTGCCCCCACCATTCCACTCTAAGTTACTGAGAGAGCATTTGCCTGAGAGCACCTGATAAAAAACAAGGCAGAAATCAATAACACATTTATAAATGAAACTCATTCCCACCTATTTGCCTAATTAACACCAGCATACTTGCTAATGAAGTACTTTACAATAGCCACTTATGAAAACTGAGTGACAGATTGGCATGTTGTTTGCTTCAGGCAATAGGTACTTTTCCAAGACTTGCATGCACAGACTTAAATTTGTCCCATGTAGTGTGCATATTAAACATTTGGATCTATACAATCCACAAATTTTCAAAAGTATTTAATTCAGTTTCTTTCATTCCCATTTAGAAATTCTTTTGCATCACTAGGAAAGTTTGAAGATGCAACATATTTCTCATTAATATTAACAACGTTTTTTCTTTATTGAATGATTGTATGATATCTGGGTGAGTGTCCATGATAAATCTTCATCTTTAATCCAATATATTTTTCAAGATCTGTAAGTAAGTGGAGGTTGTAATGCAAACCTGTTTTCTCAGATGTAAATGCCATGATTTTTAATGTTTACTCCACAAGGATTGAGTTATTAGACAGAAATTCCCAAAATATACTCCACTGACAGTCACCCCTCCCCCCAAATCAATTACAATGAAAATAACATTTGCTTTTCTTAACAGAGGATATGATGGTGAACTGCAGAATTAGAAGTTTAAGAAAGAATAATGGAATGGAAAGAAGAAATAACATTTCATAAACTAATATTCCTCTCTTCTTCCCAGAAGAACAATTCAAACTTATACATCAAATATACATAGGCATATTTTGTTAACGAGCAGGTGTGTATTAAGGCATAGGGAGATGTACTTTTCATTTGCTGCTTTCATCCTGCAAATCCAATATGAGTATCATTTGGAGAAGACCTTATATGTTGTTCTTTTATATGCTCTATCCGAAGGCAGCAATTTCAAAGCCTTAGAAAAAGCATTAAGATAAAACGGAGTGACAAGACAGAGAATTATCATATTTAAATAACTGCCACTACCTTCTAAATTTCCTTTTCAAGAATAATTGCCGAGGCCTCACTTTTTCAGTATAATCCTGGATTTGAATAAGGCTCTTCATGATTGAAAAGACTGAGTAAACTGTTTGGTTTACACAAAAATAAGTCTCAATGTATTCAGTGGAGTTAACTCCCAGAAGTATGTGCATTTATTTCAGTTACCCTTGATTTTAGAGAAAAGGCAGAGAAGTGGCATTCAGTTAATACAAGTAATGCTCCCTTCTCCTCCATCTCCAGACAAGGTTGAGAGGTGAAGAAGCAATAAAATATATTACATCAAAGTTCAGAAACATAGCGAAAAGGTTTTTTTTTTTAAAAAAAAGTATCTCCATCATGGTTATTTCACTAAAGAAAGGTAGACTGGTTCTCTTTTTTTGGTAAAGATTGTTGGTGTTGTGTGTTTGCCTTCAAATTATTGTTGACATCTGGTGACTGCTGGGCAAGTTTTTTGGCAAGGAAGGAGGTGCATGTACATTCTTGTATCGGACTTTGGGATAATAGAGGAATGGACCTTGGAGGTCTTCTAGTCCAGCTCCCTGCTCAGGCAGGAAACCCTTTACCATTTCAGAAAAAGGTTGCCCAATTTCTTCTTAAAAACTTCCAATGTTGGAGCATCCACAACTTCTGGTAGCAAGTTGTTCCACAAATGAATTGTTCTAACTGCCAGGAAATTTCTCTTTAGTTCTAGGTTGCTTTTCTCCTTGATTAGTTTTCATCCATTGCTTTTTTCCCCCTGCCCTCAGGTGCTTTGGAGAATTCCTTCTTCTTTATGGCAACCCCTTAGATATTGGAACACTGCTATCATGTCACCCCTAGTCCTTCTTTTGATTAAACTAGAATAATGATAGGAAATTGAGCCTACACCTGCCTGTTTTCAGTTTCTTTCATTCATTTGTTTATTCATTCATTTATATTTAGGAACCATCACCCATCTCACTCATTTGTTTCTCTTCTCAGTAGAACCATCAGAAAAACAATGGTGGCTTGGATTTTTATTTTCCTGCAGCTTCGTGGACCACATGCTTTGAGTGGGTTGGTGGAAAAACTGGTGTTGTTAAGGTTTCCTCATGCTTGAAACTTACAGAACCATAGCACTGGACTGACCATTCCAACCATCAAATCTAACTCCCTGTTCAGTGCAAGAATGTAAATATAAGTATTGAGGGCAAACAGTTACCCCCCCCCTCCAAATTCAATTGTAATCTGTTGTCTGTAACCTGAGTCCATTATTCCACACCCTGAAGTCTACATAGAGCCAAAAGAGGCTTTGACTTTCTTCTATGTGATTTCCCCCCCCCCCCAGACATTTGAAGAGTGATCTCATATTCTCCTGCAATCTTATCTTCTCAAGGCCAAACATTTCCCCTTTATTCTCTTCTGCATAGGACGAAATTTCTAGTCTGTGGATTATACTTGCTGTCATTCTCTGAACTAGTTTCTCTGAATTCTTCAAATTGTGGGTTCAAAAACCAGATACAGAGCTCAGAAAAGCAAAATAAATTGGTCTAACCAAAGCAATTAAAGGACAACTACTTCTCATTATTTATAAATTCTGCCATAGGTGTAACTTATGGGTCTATTGTGGTATAGAAGTTAAATGCTACCGTAGAAGACAGGAGACTCAATCCTTCTTTAAGCATAAAGCCAGTAGGGTGACTTTGGGCCAATCTTTCCCCTTAGCCCAAATTGGTTTTAGATTCTGGCAGTGGGGGGAGGGGGGCTACTGAGTAATTCTCATATTAAGCCTACGAGCCAAATTTTTAGATATAAAAATGGGACTTATTTGGAAAAAGAGAAGTAGAAGGGGAAAAAATAAGGAACACAAATTTCCAAAGGAAATCACCACAATCAGCCTTGCTAAATAAGTTATTATTATGTTTTTGGAAAAAAAACTTGGAATTCACCACAAGTTCAACGTTCACTGCAAAGATGATAGTTACAAGGTGATTATCTGGGCCTCTTAATTTGATCTCTTTGTCACTCTTTGTCTTCTTTTTTCCCTAGGAGAACATTACACTGCAACCCTGATCCTTAAGAAGAAGTGCAATCCACCTTGAACAGGTATGCCTTCCATATCCTGAATTTCAGTACCCAGAATCTGAAACTACATTTGTCCATCTTTAACACTAGTTCATTCTCCCATGCAGGAGATATTCAGAGGCATTCAATTTCAGTAGCTCACAGGAAAGATGAGCATCATTGAGTATCATCAGCACATTCATGACAACTATTTCACTTAGCTACTAACAATATGGGAGACACTTTCCAGAATATTTCCCAGAAGTTGTGGATACATCAAAAACTTCCAGCACAATTTTCTGCTAGTAGACATGTGAAAGGAATTACTGCAACGTGGCAATTTGAACCTCTACTATGGCAAGACCTCCAAAAAAATATCACACTGAATGGTAACCAAAGCGATCCAGCAATATTAACAGGACCACATTCCCACTTCCTCTGTCATCTCTCAATATAGACCATCCATTAGAACAACTAGACTTCCATATCGTAAATCCAGATTTAAAACCAGGTTCAAAAGAATTTAGAGCTGAGGTGGCGCAGTGGTTAGAGTGCAGTACTGCAGGCCACTTCAGCTGACTGCTGTCTGCAGTTCGGCGGTTCAAATCTCACCAGCTCAAGGTTGAATCAGCCTTCCATCCTTCCGAGGTGGGTGAAATGAGGACCCAGACTGTGGGGGCAATATGCTGACTCTGTAAACCGCTTAGAGAGGGCTGAAAGCCCTATGAAGCGGTATATAAGTCTAACTGCTATTGCTATTGCTAGATAATCCATTCATTCAATTCAAGAGTGCAAACAGCATAGCATGTAGGGGTTTGGTGTAAGGATCTTGAGCCCTTTGGAATGCATAAGATATAATGGTTCAATTTTTTGCATTTTGATGTTTGAATGAGATTAAATGGCAACATGGATGGTTTAAGCATGGTAGAAAAATGTAGCCTTACTCTGCTAACCTCTCTCTTCAAGTTCCACTTCCATCTGTTTAAAACACACACACACACACACAACCCAAACGTTGCACTATTTTCTCTTTATCAGTAGAGGGAGATATAAGCCAAAAGAGATAGAGGGAGGGTGATAAAGAGAGAAAGATTCAATATAGCTACTGATTAAAATAACAGCCCAAGCTTCTGATAATTTTAATGTTATTATTATAGAAAAATGGAAATAATAACATAATTTAAATTAAAACAGTAAAATGAAATATGATCCTGACCAATGTTGCTTTATGAGCTTCAGCATATCACACAGAATTTGTACATGTCAAACAGAATGTGTAACTCCTTGACCTAAAAATTGGGAGTGGCAGGCCACTACTTTCTTCATCACATTGCATATATAAAAATGTTTCAAATTGGCAGTGACTCTTCAGCAATGGCTTCGCTACTGCCTCTTTGTAAAGCAGTATGAATAAACTCTTGTCCGCAAGAAATAACTGGCAGCACAGAGTCTGGGGGGCGGGAGGGTCTTTATATTTAGTTTTGGGGAAGGCTTCCATTTATCAGTAATAGTTCAGATAGATCCAAGAGCTTCTCTAATTCGTTGGAGATAAAGTATTTAACGGGTTCAGACAGATTTTAATAACTACTAAAGTTACAGTATTATTCAAATAATATAAATACAATACAAACCAAACTGATTTTATTTATGAAACTTTTAATTGCTAATGTATTTGAGTGCTATCAGAACTAATAAAGATCAGGTCATTGTTCTGATTATCTAACAGGATTCTTTTGGTGATTCTTCATGGAGAGAATCAAGGAATAGCCCCAGCTTCTCTTCTACACCATTCTAATCAAGGAAGAGATCTTATGTCTCTGCCTGGATCATACTTAATCAGATTCAGTCTTGGACCTGCACCATACCTGCTGTGCTGCCCTGCTCCCTCCCATCTCTGTCACTCACACATACACACAGTGTGATTTCTAAAGGTGTTTATTCAACCCCCCCCCCCCCCAAAAAAAAAGGTCCTCAGAGAGTACCCACATTCGGATTCAGACCTCAGCATGGCAAGAGTCATTGGGTAAAACGAGTCTAACAGGTACACAGGAAGTCCAGGGAAACAATCCACATGTCAAATACATCCAGATACATGGAACGAACACATAAGGCATGGGACTGGGCACGCTGCTCCACCAACGCTCAAGTCCTTGGGGCAGGATAAAGTAGGCGATGCTAGTGCAGCCCTTCACGAGGAGTGAGGTTGTCTCCTCATGTGCAGTCTAGCTCACCGACATTGAGCCTGTCTCCTCTCTGCCCTACATGTCCTTGGATTGGGAGGAGATGTGGACTTCCATGAAGCCTCCTGGCCAACTCACTACAGCTGTGGCTTGCCTTGCTCAACGTCAGCCTGTCATTTGTCTGATCAGGTTGAGGCTGCATCCCTCAGGTTAGCACTCAAATCAATGACACTTGCTTAAGCTTACACTTCATCATACATAATTATTTTATATAGCAAGGGATGCAAGCTACAATGGAAGGGATAATGGAAGAATTACCATGTCAAGTACCAAAAACATCAGCTGTTACTTATAAATTGGGTACCAAGGTCTTCTGGTACTTAACATGGTAACTCCTAAGCATCAAGGATGGCCAGCCAGATTTTAAAAAAACTTCACCCAACTCTATTTAAAATCTATCATGTTCCGGGGATTACTTTATCTAATGTTGCATTTACCTGAATAGAAAGGAATATGTTGTAATAGTAAAATTTTTATTAAGTATTGATCCACTCATGGCAAGTTTTTCACTTCTATGTCTTTCATATATGAACTTTCCTTTTCAAAACAAATAGCAAATTGAGACTATAACCTGCCCATAGCTTCTGAAATTATTAATCTGAAGCCCATGAAAGTCACATCATTTTGATTCACCTATTTGAATGCAAAAGCCTTCCACACTTCTGGGATTGCCAATGTAGGCTACAAATACAAATGTCAGAGTAGGGCTGTCAAATTCGGGGGGGGGGGTGGTGCAGGCCAGATGGTTTAGCGAAGGGGGGAAAGTCCCCATATGTCACATGATGCCGCCATGAGTTTGACACCCCTGTGTTAGAGGAAGTAAAAGTAGGAATAGTTGTAACTAATGGTCCCATTTCTCTTAACATTATTTCTTCCTCTACTTCTCATGAAGTGAAAGTTTCTCTCAACTTGGCAAAGTTTCCATTGAATCCCCTCATTGGAATAGATCTTGGAATTAAAACAAGGATCTGGTTTGAAGCCCTGTTGAATTAGGAACCTACAAAAGAGCCTTACAAAGTACTTTGCAAGTAAATGGCTCTTCTGTTGTCTCTGGGGTAATCCTGGAATTGTGTATTATTGCAGACAACTGTAGTTCCATATATGGAGATTGAGAAGATGAGTTAAGCAGAATGATGGATTCTCAGAATGACCTTTATCACCTCACTAAACCACCTGCCTATCAAAACTCTTTTGAGGTGGGAAGACCAGCATTACATTTAACTTCATTCATTTTCTCACATCTTAGTTTCTTGAACATGGCCAGCTGGGAGCCTTAACTTTATTTCCTCTTGGGTTAGCAGAATGTGACACTTTTATTCTAGTTCTGTCAACATAAGTTGGAGTTCAGTTGGGCATTCTATATAAGGCTTCAAGTGTGTGTGTTGGGTCAAACCATTGTGTGTTAACATTGTCATTCTACCTCTTTATTATACAGATGTATTTCTTGCAAAAATGTATTATTCTTAAGCTTGTAAAAGAAAAACAAAAACAAAAAAGCCCTAGATTGTTATATTTTCTGTAGATCCCTAATGTACCAAGTCACACACTTTCAAAATCACACTAATTCCAAGAGATAAATACACTCACCCAAACATACATATACTACACACACACACACACAAATATAAAAAAACAATGTTCAAAGCATACAATTATTTTTTTAAAAAAATCATGATTGCAAAAATTACCTTTTAAAACACCAACATTTACAATTTTGAATAGGCCATAAAGTTTCAAAGGAGAGTAATTATTGTCTAATTGCAAACTAGAGGGGGGATGGTGGGGACGTCAAAAAATGGGTGAAACCACCCTCTCCTAAAAAAAAACCTTAACAACTTTTTCTGATCCAGATAACTGTTAATATGTTCCTTCTCCCCAGAGATTCCTCCAGCTATTTAATTAAAAAAAATGAACTACTTCTGCTAAGCATTTTTTCAACACACTTCTAAGTTTCATAAGGAAATGGAGTTGGAATAAAGCCAGAAAAAAAATGTTTAATGGCTTCAGGCTTTTGAATACCTTCCCAATATTCTGGCAGCAAATAGAAAATAGAACTTTTAATGTGATACTGAGCATTTCTTTCTTTCGCTACCTTTTTGGGATGGAAGGAACATTGCCATACTATCTTCCTGTGGTCAGAAAAAGTATTTGACTCTTACTAAACCCAACTCCTGATGCTTCTGAGCTTTTTGAAGGATTATCATATTTTTCGGAGTATAAGATGCACCTTTTTTCCCTCAAAAAAGAGGATGAAAATCTGGGTGCGTCTTATACATCGAATACAGCCTTTTTTCCCTCCTCAAGCCCCACCCCTTCACCAAAATGGCCATGCATAGCCTTATGGAGGCTTTCAGAGAGTTCCTGGGGGCTGGAGGGGGCAGAAATGAGCAAAAAACGACCTGTTTTTTGCACCCCAGCCCCCAGCAGCACTCTATAAGCCTCCATAAAGCTATGTATGCAATTATTTTGACAAAAAACGGGCCTGTTTTTGCAAACAATGGGCCATTTTTTGCACATTTTTGTCCACCCAGGAGCACTCTGCAAGCCCCCCCAATAGTCTCCCTATTCATGCCTCTTTTTAAAAAAAATAGGGCCCGTTTTCGTGAAAAACAGGCAGTTTTGGGCAGGTTTGCAGAGTGCAAAAACTTTTTTTCCCCTTTTGGAAAGCTCTTTAACTGATTGATGAGAATTACATTGATCAAGTGCTGTGCCAGCAGAAACACCTACCTATCTACTGTATTTCTCTCTCTCTCCATTTCTCTCTCTCTCTATCCCTTAATCAACCTACCTATCTAACTACTCTCTCTCTCCCTACCTACCTACCTCTGTATTTCTCTCCCTCTATTTCTCTCTCTCTCTCTCTCTCCCTTTATCTACCTACCTATCTAACTACTCTCTCTCTCTCTCTCTCTCTCTCTCTCTCTCTCTCTCTCTCTCTCTCCCTACCTACCTACCTACCTACTGTATTTCTCTCCCTCTCTATCCCTCTATCTAGCTACCTACTTTAAAAAAAATGCCTCTTCAAAACCTTGGTGCATCTTATACTCTGAAAAATACAATATTTATCTATCTATCTATCTATCTATCTATCTATCTATCTATCTATCTATCTATCTATCTATCTATCATTACACTTCTTTGAATGATCACCTATGACTCCATTCACATAGGCAACATGTTGCTGTAGATCCCATTCAGAGCGCTGTCTAAAAATTCTTGTCTTATACACATACCAAGTGACCTAGGTGCAGCACCCACTGAATATTTTCAGTTTCTAAGTTCAACACAATACATCTGGAATAGTGAGATCATATGAGATCAAGCAAGGTAGAAGGGTCAGTTGTGTGGATTCACGGATGACTGTTCAGTGAACTGCAGTTATAGGTTGGTCACAAATTCTCTGTCACTATCTCTGTGATTTGTGCAACTAGTAGAGTAGCAACCTTCTTACCTAGAAGATCTGATAATAAAGTGACACCTCATCAGGAACCAAGATTCTGTCTATAATACTGAATGAAGATGGAAAACTGTGCTTATGAGTTTGTGCAGTGTAACTCATGTAGGGGAATATACTCAGTGAGGACAACTGATGCTCTTATGAAATGCGGGCTGAGTAGAATAGCAGCTCATAGCAAAGCTTTTGTATGATTGTGTTTCCAAGTATGTAAGCTTGGTTCGTAACATTTGATTAGCTTTCTGTAAATTTGTTATAGCATTTCAGTATGTGATTGCTTGTCCGTTAATTGGGAGCTACTACTTTCTAATTTATTAATTCTGGTTTGAATTAATCAGCATACACTTAAAGCATATCTCTCCAAATTGCCATTCTTTTATATCTACAATAATATTTTTAGTCATTCGTTTCAAATAAAACATTACCCTTTCATCTTCTTTGTCGGTAGATGAAGGAGAAGATAGTGTTGCTGCCACCACTGCTGTGCCGTGATGGACACTGCTTCTCAGTTTTGGATTTTCCTCTTTTTGAAGACATCTAGACAGCCTGTAAGCTATTTCCTAATAAAATCAATAAAAACAAACGTTAGTCACCTGCTCATCAATTTAAATCCACAATTAAAATTTAAATCCGGCCTATAAATGCTAAATAAAACAAAAAAAACAAAATTCTTTAGAAGAAAATAAAGCAAAAAAATCAACAGAGGCAGTTAATTATGCAGACATTTTGGCCAAATATCCAATTCACTTTATTCATGCAATTTAGAGTATTTGAAGGCCGAGATTAATGTTACATAGAAACCATATGGAAGCTTGTCTCAACAATTGTTTTTGTTATTGTTTTTAATAGAAATCCATTTTAGATCTAGTTAGAGGGCTTATATCAGGGGTGAATTCCTGCCAGTTCTAACCTCTTCTATAGAATAGGTTCCATAAATCTACAGTGCCGTTTAGAACCGGTTCCAACTTCCTCCCCCCGCCCATCCACACATCATCAAGATGAAGAGCGCGGAATTCTGGGAGTTGAAGTCCACAAAATCTTAAAGCTTGAACTCAAGTTTGAATACCCTTGGGGTTTTTTTTTCTAAAGGGTTAGGGGTGCAAGGATCTTGTAACTTGACAGCTTTAAAACTTGTGTGCTTCAAACGCCAGAGTTTCTGAGCCAACATTTTGGTTGCTAAGCAAGAGCGTTGTTAAGTGAGTTTCAGCACATTTTAGAAAGTTGCCCATGCCCATCCAGTCACATGGCCGGCAAGCAACTCCCACCCGGTCACATGGCCATTCCCACCCTGTCACATGGCCAGCAAGCCACTCTCACAAACAGGGCACACCTACAGAAGAGGTTCTAAAAAAATTTGAAATCCACCACTGGCTTACATATACAAACAATTGGATTTCCTTTCAGATATAGATTCCTCATCTCAGTCCCACCACCAGAGAACACTCTGAAATAAAAACTAGGTGCAACATTCACACAGTTTGGCTTTGTGTGTATTTCTTCTGCAAAAGAAAGGGGAGATAAATAGGCAACCATCCTTTGCCCTGATTAGATGCCTACACTTTCTTCAACAATTTATAACAGAAGTAAAACTCATAATTTTTTCCTCTTTCATTCAAATGCCATTACAAGAAGTCCTCGACTTTTGACCATTCATTTAGAGCAGGGGTGTCAAATTTGCAGCCTGCGGGTCAGATTCGTCACATGCTGGCCACGCCCACTCTATTTAGCAAAGGGGGGGGTAAAGTTGTGATACATCACATGATGAGGTGACACTCCAACCTTGACACCCCTGATTTAGAGACTTTTCGAAGTTAGGGCAGCATTGAAAAAAATGACTTACAACTTGCACAGTGTCCCTGCAGTCACATGATCACTATTTGCAACCTTCCCGGATAGTTGCCAACAAGCAAAGTCAATGGGGAAGCCAGCATGGAATGTTATCAGTTGCAATCATGTGATGTCTCACTTAATGACCATATGGCCCACTTAACAACTACAAGAAAAAGATGACAAAATTGGGAGCAATTTTCCAGTTCTTATTGTAAGTTGAGAACTACCTGTAGATCTATATTGGTTCTGAAAAAACCTCCAACAATGTCTATCTCAATTAAACAACTGAGAATGGAGAGACTGAGTGTATTCTTTCATGCTTTTAATACAGATAAGACATACTGCATCTCAATTGCAACATTTGTTTTACTCTCTCCCACTCAGACTTAAAGGATGCAGTCTACCATATCTGGTAGATCTTTTAATCTACCAGGGAATCTTTTCAGGGGTTACATGGGGATGTAATGAGAATCAAAGGAGCGTAAGATTTATTCAGCAAGTTTATTTTTTGGTTATGGGGTATTAGGCTTTAATGCTGAATTTTAACATATAGAGGTGGAATTTGTAGCAACAGGGACAGTGAAGGAATATATAAACACTACACAAAGTAGAATATAAGCCACTTCACCAAATTTTAGCATGTATTTAACAAGTTTCCATAAAGGTTAGTTGATTGACTGTTAGTGTTTGACTGTTAAGCAAGATTTTATATGCATACTCTATCATATAATTTTATATCAGGCACTAAGTGTGTGTGTGTGTGTGTGTGTGTGTGTGTGTGAGTTTCTGTGTGTGTGTGATTTCATATGATATGGGGAAAGTAACCTGGCAGATTAGAGGCTGAGTAAACAGACTTCTTATTCTGCTGCCCTAAATTCCTGTTATGTTTGGTTTTGAGGCTCTCCTGGATATTGCCTTAGGGGGCTTTAATTCATGCCAAGGTCACCTCATCAGGATTTCCAGATCATTGCAAGACATAGGCAGGTAAATAGTTTTGATTTTGTGTTTCTATTCTGCAATATTGCATGGTCAATTAGAACGGTGTGCTACTATACAAAGCCTGATGAATCCACATAGTTTGTAAGTGCTCTACTATTTTTTTTTTTTTAAAGTGAATTTTGTTGCAGGCTTAGCTATGTGTCAGATTGAGCTAGTTCAGACAGTGGACATGAGTTTTCTAAGTAGCTGTTTTGGGTTTCAAATTGATAGTTTTTAAATATAAAAAAATATATTTCCCACCAGAATGGTTTTCTTGCTGATTCTCTTTGAATTAACCTGTTTGCATCTCAGAAACCATTTAAAATGGTTAAATATTAAAATTTAATATTTTATTAAATAAGGAGCCGAGGTGGCGCAGTGGTTAGGGTGCAGTACTGCAGGCCACTTTAGCTGACTGTGATCTGCAGTTCAGCAGTTCAAATCTCACCGGCTCAAGGTCGACTCAGCCTTCCATCCTTCCGAGATGGGTAAAATGAGGACCCGGACTGTGGGGGCAAGTTGCTGACTCAATTTGCTAAAAAAATTGTAAACCGCTTAGAGAGGGCTGAAAGCCCTATGAAGCGGTATATAAGCCTAATAAATAAATAAATAATATAATTTTAGTCCTAATAAACTGGAGACATACTTGGAACTGTTCAAAACTGACACACACGCACACACACACACACACACACACACACGTATGTCAAGGAAAAATATTAATGTTGCCTCTATACAGGTACTCTTCGACTTACGACCACAACTGACTCCAAAATTTATGTTGCTAAGCAAGACATTTGTTAAGTGAGTTTTGCCCCATTTTACAACCTTGCTGTGTTGACTCCCCTTAAAGCATCCCCAGGTGCCACTCCAGATAATAGTTGTTCTGAGGAGGATGAACCAGTGTGAGGCACTTCAGGATGGGAGTTGGTCAATGGCTCAGAGCAGCCAGCTGAGAGTGATTGACTGAAGCACAGCTGCAGTAGGATAGCCCAGAGACTTCAGGTAAGGGAAAAATGCAGCTGCAGCTGGTTAGTGATGATGATGAGGAGGAGGAGGAACTGCCTTCTGCACCTCATCTGAGAACATGTAGGGCAGAGAAAAGCAGGAGCAGTGAAGGTCATCCCAATTACTGGTAAGGTGGCAGCCTCGTTTAATAACTTTGAACGGTTGTAAGTCGAGGACTACCTGATCAGTTATATGGACCAAGGCACAAACTAAGCAGGCAATTCATCCAAAGCAATTAGTTTAACTAATTGAAAGAACCATCTATGCTTACAAAGTAGCTCTCTATACATTTTTCAATGATTAGGTTTAGGTTTATTGGATTTATATGCCGCCCTTCTCCCAAGGACTCAGGGCGGTGTACAACATTAAAAAAACACATATTACAAAAATTAAAAGGGACATTAAATAAAGTATCCAAAAAAACTCCAAATTGATATTTACAATAAAAATTTAAAAATTAAATTAAAATTAACAACCAAATTAATCCTATATTTTATTCTATTCAGGCCAGGTCAGCTTGCTGGAAAAGCCAACTTTTTAGACTGTGTCAGGACCGGAGGTCGGGGATTATGTGAAGCTCCGGGGGCAGCTCATTCCAGAGGGAAGGCGCTCCCACAGAGGAGGCTCTCCCCCTGGGGGTTGCTAGCCGACACTGTCTGGCCGATGGCACCCAGAGGAGGCCAACTCTGTGGGATCGCACTGGAAGGTGGGATGCTACTGGTGGCAGTAGTTGGTCTCGCAGGTATCCTGGGCTACTGGTGGCAGTAGGTGGTCTCGCAGGTATCCTGGGCCTAAGCTATGGAGCGCTTTAAAAGTCATAATTAGTACCTTGAATCGCACCTGGAAGACAACCAGCAACCAGTGCAGGCTGCCTAAAACGGGTGTAACATGGGAACACCTAGGTACCCCCATGATCACCCGCGCAGCCACATTCTGGACCAGTTGAAGCCTCTGGGTGCTCTTCACGGGCAGCCCCATGTAGAGAGTGTTACAGTAGTCCAGGTGAGAAAAATCTTCCTGCAGGTGGACATTCATTTATTTATATCCTGCCTTTCTTCACAAGAATATATGATGTCATTCGGAGCTTTATTCATTTTTCCTTACACAGATCCTGTAAGACAATGTGGGCTTAGAGAAAGAGCTCAGCTCAATGTAAACCAGTAACTTTCATGATGACTTAGCCTCAGACCAACTCTTTTGTGATTGGGTTGAATCTTAGTTTCCAATAAACCATATTCTTTTTTTTTTAACAACATATTTTTCTCAATGTAATTTAATTCTTAATTCTTGTTAACACTAACAAATTTAAATTAGAATCTGTATCAGAAGAGGGTTTTTTTTTTAAAGAAAGAATACAATTTTGGCTAAACACTGGTATTATAATACTTAGAAAAATATAATCAAAATCTGCAGTGAAACGTTAAAACATTTATCTTTCATTTGCAACTGTAGAATTGTCTAAAATGATCATGAAGAATTGACAAAAATGCTCCTGTTCTGAGCCAACTGCTGATGAATGCATACTTGCACAACACGGATGGCTGTGTTAGAGAATTAAAGTTCCTAATGCAAATAAAACAAATTAAATAGGATTGGCTGATTAAACACTTGGCTTATAAAAATAAAAAAAGAATAGCACATGATATGGCATGCAGATACATAAATTGCTTCCCAATTAACACATAGCCTTTAATTACAAAAACAGGAATATTCTTAGTATAACACTGCATTCACAAAAATTATGTTTATCCTAGGAGTTGAATGGAATAATTATACAACAGTTAAAATAGTGGTTGTAAAGTAGGATGGCTTAGTTGACAGGTTTGGCCAGACAGAATTTAGTTTTCTTGTCGTTCTCCCAGCCTAACACATCATACTTATTCCTGCTTTTCATTTATTCTCAGTGTTGGCACACACACAGAAACAAATGTGGATACAGATCTTTTTTGAAGAAAAGACAAATGTTTATTCCTCATGGGAGTTTCATGACTAGTATATTCAGGCTTCAAAGAGGCATCCATTCAAAAGAATCATTTCAAACAAACAGACAAATAAATGAATACGTTGATATATAGAGGATTTCATTGTTCACTATAGTCCTTTCCCCACATCCATCATTCAACTGCCATATTGTTTACTATAAAATGAAATTGCTCTTTCTTGTCCAGATTATATACTATACCAACCAAAGGGCAGATGTGGTATCTAAAATAGAGCAAAAATTTGAAGATTTGAATAAGAATAGTTAGTATCTCAGTGTGTCTGACACACAGGTAATTATCTATTTTTGTTGTTTAAATATGTACGTTGCTCTTCTAGAAGCAGCTTTGTCCAGGACAGTTTACAACAGACTAAAATAGTCAAAATTCTTATGTTAAAAGAAAACACACACTAATTAAAATATATGGTTAAAACAATAAAAACACCAACCATAGTATTTATTTTAAAAAAAAAACAGCTATGTGATTTTTAAGAATGGATTCCCACATTGATAACGAGGCTAATAGCTGTTGTGTAAACTATAGTAAGCTGAAAGTTGGCTCCTCTAAGAGGCAGCTTTAATTCCCAGCACACCATTAGGGTGGAAGAAATAAAACAAAACACTTTGATTGTCTGTATTTAAAATTCACATCTGAAAGCAAAAGTATTGATCAGAATTCTTGTGGTGTAGCCTTATCCTTTTCACCTAGCAAATCCTGTTAATCGGGGCTCAGAGAAATTTAATCTTGATTTACTTATTAGTTACCACCCAGCTCTTCAATGAATCTGTGTGGCTTACAATGAATAGAAATATATACATATTGTCAGGCCTGCATTTATATTCCTTTTAGAATTTTGGCCTGCCACACTTTCTCTTATTTCATTACGCTGTTTCTTTAAGTATAGTCAGTGGGAGGGGGAATAGAAGAATTGTGGAATGTGTTGTTTTTCTTTCTTTACTAGAAGCAAGGTCATTCTTTGTCTCTGCACTTTCACACCTGACCGGGAGCATCTGGGTGGAGACGCCAGCGTGGAAGAAGGAGATTGGACCATGTGATGGACTGTGGGTGTGGGGACAAGATCATGAACTTTTAACTGGGTGGGATTCTGATGTAACTTCCAGAGTTGGAATCCCACAGAACGATGCCAACATGCCTGTCTTATTAAATTGGAACTTTAAGCATAGTTTTGACTTCAACTCTGATTTAATTCTGCATGGTATTTGGAACGCTGACACATATACACAAACACACAAACACACGACTGACTGGTCATGTGAAAGACCAACTCCATATCACAATATCACCTATATCACCTAGAATATCTCAAGGCCAGGGAGAACAATCAAAATATTAATAGTTTGCAGAAAGATTTTAAGGTTGCAGCGATATGGACCCCTAGGGGAGCTCATTCCAGGCAGCAGATGCTCCCACACTGCTTGGGTCCCACAAGATATTACTGTTCAATCAATGGGACCTGAAGTGAGCCCACTCCTTCTGACTTCAACAGAGGGGCAAAAAAGATCCCGAGACAAATGGTCCCTCAAATAAATGAGCCCTCAGTCATGAGGGGCTTTCCGAATGATAATGAACACCTTGAATTGCAGCCAGAAATAATCTGGTAACCAATACATCTCACACAGCAGTAGGGACACACAAGAATATCTCTACTACTTGTGTCTCTGCATTCTGGACTAGCAATAATTTCTTTTTTCCCCCAGGGGCAACCCCTATATTAGGCACTATAATGTGTAATTCAATTGGGAGATGGTTGAAAATGTGGATGGCTTGTACATCAGATGAACCTGTGTAAAGACTTTATGGACACAGCTTAATTCTTTGCAGTATTGACTGATATTAGAGGTTTAACAGGGAAAGGGAAAGAGAAAGGGAGAGAGAGAGAAGATTCTTGGTTGCAGATCTTACAAAGCTGCATGTAGTGATGGAGGATGTGTGCCAGGAGACCACCTCTGGGTTGTTGGAATTTAGTTTTCCATGCCTTGGGTATCTACACCCATAAAACTATGGATAGAAATAATCCTGATTTTGTGTTTAGTGACCACATTTGAGACTGGCAACTAAATGAAACTGTGACTGTGCTTACGATCTTACTTCAGTTTAACTTTAATGTACAGGTTGTAAATGTAAAGACTGGTTATAAAGCTACTTTTTCATTATTGTCATAACTGTGAATGCTTGCTAAACGAAGCATTTGCTAACTGAGGACCACCACGATTGTTGAGGCTTCTACCATTTCCTTCTTTTTTAGGTACAGTTCTTTTTCTCTCATGATTCTGACCAGTGCATTTCAAGCTTTCACATATGTTGATCTGTATCTATTTAGTACTATTTAGTTAATGAGATCAGAAATAGCAGCAGTACTATAATCTTGTAATCCTGGAATTCTTGATACCAGGGGATCTCTAGTATATACTCTACCATAATGGATTTTAATAAACCCAGAATGGCAATAAGTAGAACTCCGTGGCAAAGAAGCTATGGGGAAAGCTCAACATGAGTGAAGGTTTCTAAAAAGAATGGGCCGAGAGATCAAACACAACAGAAGAAACCACAGCAGCTGCACCAAAAACTTAGTAAAGACCTGAAAAATAGAAGATAAAAAGAAGGACACAAAGGAAGAATATATAGAGGAAGCCCAGATGGTATCAGAAAGGCTAAAACTTTGAAGGAGTTGAGACAGAAGAAGGATGAACAACGAAAAGGCTTCTTAGTTATGTTCAAAATAAAAACAAAAGAGAGGAAAAAGATCAGTCTTCCAGTTGCTTGGTGAACATGACAAAAAGGCAACAGTTAAGAAAAATTGGAATTAAACAACTCCAGTTTGGGCTCAGTCTTCTCTGAAAAGATGTTATTGTGAAAAGTACAGGTAGTCTTCAAGTTAACAACCATTCATTCAGTGACCATTTGAAATGATAATGGGGCAGAATGAATGGCATTCTGAGTCCCTAAATTATGGTCATTGCAGCAACTCCATAGTCATGTGATCAAAATCTGGGTGCTTGGCAGCCTACCCACTCTTAGACCAGTGGTGGGTTCCGGATCCCAGTGCAATCGGTATGGTGCAACGGGGTTGCGCATCCACATGCACACACGCAACTTACCGTCCGCGATGCTCCACAATGCTCCAGGTGCTCGGCGGAGCATCGCGCAGGTGCCGTACGCTCCGTGCGGGTAAGCCCTGATTGGCTTAAATACAGGTAAGGAGGGCTGGCTGGCTGACGGGCCCTCCAGAGCACCGTACTGGAATGGTGCCTGGTGCTCCCAGCAGGCACCGGTATGCCCATACTGGGGTGTACTGGTCGTATCCCACCACTGCCTTAAACTCTGATTAGCAACATGGTTAAATATGGTCTGGATTATATGACAATTAAGTAGATGTATTATGCATTTGATTTGAAAATCATTTTTGAACAATATTCATCAATGGCTGCTCATCAGATTGGAATGAGATATAAAATGGTTGTTATAAGGTTTAGTCCTGTACCCTATAACAATTTTATTGATGATTTAGATGAAGAGATAGAGGGAATTTACAGATAACACATTAGGAAGCACAGCAGAGTTTGGTAGTCTAGAGAAACTGGCTGAAAAGTAACAGAATAAATATCCACAGGGACAAATACCAAGCAAGCACAAAAATCAGCAATTACTGTACAGAATGGAATATGCCTAGCCTGACAATGATTATTAAAAACATTTTGGAATAGTAGTTGATTACAATATGAATTTGAGTCAGTAATGTGACATCATATGAGCAAGAAAAGCAAATATAATTTTAGGTGGATGGTTTTCAAATTACAAGAAACTCCATTTGACTCTACATTGATTATTGATTATATATTAATTGTAATTCTAGAGTGTATACTTTTAGAAGGATTCAGGCAACCAGAACAAGTATAAAGACTAAGAGGTTGATTCGTGGTTAAATGTTGAGCGCTATGAAGATAGAAGGAACTGGACATGTTTAGACTTTAGAAAAGAAGGTGTAGAGGGAACATGGGATTATTCAAATATCAGAAAATCATTTTTGAATATGAATTATTTCAATATATTGATTTGCAATATATTGATTATTTTATTTATTCATTTTAATAGAGATTTAAAGATATATGCCAAGAGGAATTATACAAAAATCAGATAAAAAGAATGTAGGAATGAAATGTACAAATTACATACAATTAAATTAAAATTTCAAGTTAACATCACTACAAGATCACTACTTGGGATAGCCAAGGAAAAAGGCACAGACCATGGTTGCAAAAACATGCTTTAAATCCAGAAACAGAGAAAGTATGAGAAAACGCTAACACTGATCCCTCTCTAATTCACTAGAGTATAATAAGGAGGAGAAAACTCGGGCTTTTAGGATAGCATCTGTCAATAGCCTTCATCAATATAATACAGTTCTGGCCAAACTTGTAGGGCCTGTTTCATTACCTGGCCTCTTACATTAATTTAAGATCTGAAAAAGCACATTTAAGATCAAATCAATATTCAATAATTAACTAAAGTGGCCAATATAACATGAATCATGTCAGAATGAATCATTAACAAAAGTTTTTACCAAGTCTAAAAATCCTTATTTAATTACTCAAGCAAAAGCTAGTATTGTATAGTTAAATATATTGTGTTAATAGAAACCCAAACTTCATATCCGTCACTACCAGGTGGATTTGTAACTGACTGACCAACTGCACTCAACGTGTAGTCCTCAATGGACCTGCATTTATATGGAGGGAAGTATGTAGTCGGGTACTCCAAGGCTCTGCCTTAAGTCCAGTACTTTTCAATATCTTCATCAATTATTTAGATGAGGCGATAGATGGGGAACTCATCAAATTTGCAGACAACACCAAGCTGGCAAGAATAGCCAACACTCCAGAAGGTAGGCTTAAAATATAGAAGATCTTGACAGACTTGAACATTGGGTACTATTTAAAAAAATGAAATTCAATGGTGAAAAATGTAAGATTATCCACTTAGGCAAGAACAGCCAAATGCACGGGTATAGTATAGGTGCTACCTGGCTCAAGAGTAGTAATTGTAAGAGGAATCTTGGAGTCCTATCGGACAATCACTTAAATATGAGCCAAGAGTATGCTGCAGCTGACAAAAAATCCAACACAATCCTACATTACAGAGGATTAAAATCAAGTTCAAATGAAGTGTAATACCACTCCATAAGGCCTTATGACACAGAATTGGAATACTGCATCCAGTTTTGGTTGCTATGAAGTAAAAAGGATGTTGAGATTCTAGAAAGAGTAGAGAAGAGCAACAAAGATGATTAGAGGACTGGAGGCTAAATATATATAAAGAACAATTGCTAGAATTTGGAATGTATAGTTTTATGAAAGTGACACGGTGGCTCAGTGACTAAGACGCTGAGCTTGTCAATTAGAAAGATCGGCAGTTCAAATCTTTAGCGCTGCATAATGGAATGAGCTCCTGTTACTTGTCCCAGCTTCTGCCAACCTGGCAGTTTGGAAGCATGTAAAAATGCAAGTAGAAAAATGGGAACCACCTTTGGTGGGAAGGTAACAGAGTTTTGTGCACCTTTGGCGTTTAGTCATGCCAGCCACATGACCACAGAAATGTCTTCGGACAGTGCTGGCTCTTCGGCTTTGAAACAGAGATGAGCACCGCCCCCTAGTTGGGAACAACTAGCACATATGTGCAAGGGGAACCTTTACCTTCAGTTTAATGAAAAGAAGGACGAGGGGTGACATGATAGCAATGTTCCAACATCTAATGGGTCGCCATAAAGAAGAGGGAATCAGTCTTTTCTCCAATGCATCTGAAGGCAATACAAGAAACAACTCATCAAGGAAAGAAGCAATCAAACTAAGGAGAATTTTTTCTGATACTTAGAACAATTAATCAATGGAATGACTTGCCTCCAGAAGTTGTGGATGCTCCAACACCGAAAGTTTTTAAAGAAGAGGCTGAATAACCATTTGTCTGAAATGGTATAGGGTTTCCTGGCTAAGCAGAGGGTTGGACTAGAAGACCTCCAAGGTCCCTTCCAAATCGGTTATTCTGTTATATATACAATTATAATCTATAAATGGTTTCCAAGTTGATTTATCATTTTTCAGATAAGGTTGTTTGTTATTCTGAAAGGAATCTATGTAATTTTCAATAAAAAGCATAGTGTTCTAGCCAGGGGTGGGATTCAATTTTTTTTACTACTGGTTCTGTGGACATGGCTTGGTGGGTGCGACTTGGTGGGGGTTATGTGACTGAGTGGCATGGCCAACTTGATGTGAGTGATGTTGAATTGGCCACACCCATTCAGTCACATGACCTCCTCAAGCCACGCCCAGCAAACCACGCACACAGAACCGGCAAAAAAGGCAGCTCCTGCAGCCTGTCCCTTTATGGCCCCCCTCCTCCTTGCGTCAAAGTACCTTAAATGGACACCACAGTACAGCTGCCTTCCAAACAACTCCACTGAGACGCTATCCCTCAAAACGGTGCAGCAGGCCATTTTCCTGGCCAGGTCTGGCAATGGGGTGCGGCTGCGCTCGTGTTCCAGCAGGAAATGGGGTGCGCGGCTAGTGCGAAGAACAGGGCAACCGGCCCCTTTTTTGGCCAGTAGTTTTCAGTGCAAGCCAGAACAGAGCTGGCAGCAGTGGCTGCAGGATTCTTGTGCCACAAACTACCGACCTCTGCTTCTCGAATGCACCAAAAAGAGCTTCAGTTCAGGCTGCCGTTGCCAGCCATCCTGTTCTTCCGGCACTGCAGGCAATGGAGTGCACATGCATGGCAGGTGTGAAGAACAGGGCAGAACGTTGGTGGGACTGAAGCTCTTCTTTGGTGCGTTCGAGGAGTAGAGATCAGTAGATTTTAGTGCAAGAAGCCTGCAGCCGCCACCAGTGGTTCGGTTCTGGCTGGCAAAGAGGCAGAAGCTGGGAGGCTTCTTGCACTGGAAAAAAAAGAGGAGGTGGCTGCAGGTATCTCACGACAAGCCCTCAGCCATCAGCCACAGGATTAAGGCAAGCCCACGGGAAGATTGAGTAATGGACGGAGGCCCCGGGAAGGCCAGAGCTGGGGAATGGCACATTCCCCTACCCAGCCAAGGCGAATCGTGAGTGGGCAGAGGCTCAGGGGCCTCAGGGGATGATGCGTCCTTGGTCCTGGCCCTGACCCAAGGCAAAGGGCAAGCAGGCAGCATGCTTATTTTTGGTGAGCTGAGCAGAGTGGGTGAGGCACAGAGGCAACTGGCAAGGTGATTAGCTGGGCCACTTGGCAAAAGCATATATAGGGCTGGGATGAGCATTGAGTGGATGGGCTGGGGGAGTGGGGGCCAGGCAGGCAGGCTGAGCGAGTGGCAAGCGGGCGTGCTGAGGCCAGACAGAGGTGTTTACCGATTTGGTGAACCAGTCAAAATTTCTGCTACTGGTTTGCCTGAACCAACTGAACCTGTGGTAACCTCTGGTTCTAGCAATCAAAATCATATACACAAGTAACTTAGTGTTCTTTGTGAGGATATTAGGCTTAATAATGTGTAACAGAAAAATAATGGCAGAAAAATGAATTCATTCTTTAATATTTGTTTCATTCTATCATAAAGTCACTTACAAAATTGTTCAGCTGTACAGCATTGCCACCAAGTGTGAAAAATGATCTGACCTATTATTATAGCTCTAACAGGTTTTAGAAGTGAGTTATCTGTTTGGTATTCAACACAGAGGTAATATACCAGCAGTAAAACATCTTGTAGTAGTTTTCCCTAAGTGATATTCCCATTGTTATATATCTATTGTCTTATTTAAATTCTGCACTCTTCAACTTACTTCAGTTTCTGAATAGCAATAGCAACTTATAAATACGCCTCAACAAATGTTCTGAGTTCTATGCTACCGGTCTTTTCAACTTATAACATAAAGTCTCCAAGTATACTACCTGTTTTGACTCATTCCTTTTGAGGCATACTGCATATCTGAAGTTACTGAAACTTGTAGATCATTCAGACCATTGTGAATAAAGAATTTTAAACGATTTCATCTTTGTTTTATGAAGAATTAGGTTTTGCTAGTTTATACTTGGCTCTCTTCATTGATCATATTTTTGTGGATACTCCTTCTTGAAAATAAATATTTAATGTGGAGGCAAGGGGTGATGACAGTGTTCATACAAATATTTAATTCACTGCTTATGGCTGAATGATTTCTTATAAGATGTGCATTTCTATTTGTATCAAGTGAAAGGTATTTATGCAAACCATCTAGGAGACGTGCTCCCTCAGTAGAAGTAATCTAAGTGTAATGTAATATAATCCATTCTATGATGCAAGTTAGACAGGTATTATTCTGTCAGGTATTGTAAAATACTGTATTGAGCCTAATCCTCAGTTCTCTATTTGTTCACTTTAAGTTAGTTATTTGTCTCTGCCACTCATTTAATACTGGTCTTCAATTTTTATTGGGAATATTTGAAATTGAAAACTGAGCATCGTTAAGAGATTCATTTTACTGCTGTTATTCTGTCTAATGAGGACAATTTGAATGTTTTCCATCTTAAAATGTTTGCCATTCTATTTTTCCAATAATTATTCCTAAATCATTTTTAATTCAGTAATATGGAACCCTATAGTTTAGATCAGTGTTTCTCAACCTTGGCAACTTGAAGATGTCCGGACTTCAACTCCCAGAATTCCCCATTCGCTGGCTGGGGAATTCTGGGACTTGAAGTCCAGACATCTTCAAGTTGCCAAGGTTGAGAAACACTGGTTTAGATAGTGTTTCTCTTCCTCAGATAAATCCTATGTAATGGTTTGAGTCTTATTCTGATCCGATATTCTAATACTGAAGAGAACCAGTTATGGTCTGAAGGTTAAAATGTCAGGCTAGAAACCAGGAGATTGTGAGTTCCTCGCCTTGGGCACAAAGCCAGCTGGATTATCTTGGACCAGTCATACTCTCGCTACCCTGGGAAATAAGCAATGGCAAACCACTTCTGAAATTTTGCCTAGGAAACTTTGGGAACTTATCCAGGCATTCACCAAGAGTCAAATGAATATTATTTTTGTGATAAAAGTTCATTTAACATTATCTTAGCTTCATGTTCTTTACAAACTCTCTTTATCCATGTTTGTATATTGAACCATGGTTCATCTTCAGAGCTTTGAATCTAAAAGCCCATTTCAAACTATCAAAGGCTTTCTCTCAGTCAAGAAAACTCACAGCCACTTTCTTGTTTTCTGATATACATTGCATTGAAACGGTACAGGATATTATACTTCATGCACCTTTGGAACAAATCCGGTTTCAGCAGAATATTCTAAATTAGTTAAAAGATGTATTTAATCTTCTTGAAGTATTAGTATATATAAAGATTATCATCTACATTCAATAAAATAGAGGTTTCTAGTATGGTAAATGAGTTGGATCGTTTCCCTTGTAAATTAAAAAAAAGTTCTTGTCGTGGAAAAAGATGTTCTGGCACTGTTGTATCTCATTCATTACTTGAGTTAAAAGTTTAATCAACATTTCTTGGAAAGTTTATTTGTTTATTATTTCTGTACATTCAATTTCTGTATTGCTTCTTTTGTTCCATGTTCTGTAATAGATTTATTAGGACTTTTCTCTGGCTTTCTTTTTATTTGATGTCAAAAATAATGCTTTACTAGAATCCCATACTATAAAATAAAACAACACCAGGATTTAGAGGCTCCTTTGAAAGAGAATGCTTAATTCATGTTGACACTTTGACTTAATATCTTCCTGCAGTAGTAATAGCCATTTATTGTTCACCAGTTTGATTTAAAAATCCCTTTATGTTTTCTTATAGTAATTGGATTGGAAGAGCTGCAACTTCCACATCTGTAAGTTTAGTAAATAATGAGTTGGACTTCCAACACCTGTTTACTTTTTTAATAGGTTTATGAATAAAAGACGAATGAGTATATTATTCATAATATATTATTAATTAGAAATAGTTAATTTTTTTAAAATAGTAACCTCTGAAATCAGAAAAAACAAAGACAAATTCACATTTCTAAGCAGTGCAGTGTTTTAATCTAGCAGGAAATATTTATAAGAAATCCAAGCAAATAATTAGAAATACAAAGAAGTGTTGTTATGTTGGAGATATCACAATATGTATATGTTTCTTTTTCTCGTTATTGTTTGCTTAGCTTGGAATTGTTGAAAGTTCTATTAATCCTTGAAGATACTGAATTTAATATGTCTTATCTATGGCTAAAGACTTTATTTTAAAAAAATAAAATAGATTTGATAATTAGCTGCTGAGAAGCATTTCATTTTTATAGGGAATAAATAACTTGCCTTTAATGCTCTGTCAGCAGATACTAATGAAACATTTACTTTATTGTTTAAAATGGTTAGGAAAAAAATATTTTTTCTTTAAATTTACAGACAGTATCCACACTGGAAGTCTGTAAAACATCAATTATTCAACAAGCCTTTTGCTCATCTAATTAAATTATATGTTGCAGACTGAAATATAGTGCAAGGTTAATGTCTAGAGGCTCTAATTATTTTCACAAAGACATGGACATTCAAAAAATTTCTAAACTGTACACTGGAAATGTTAGAATGACTATGAACTTTAGTGTAATTACGATCTGCAAGTTAGTCTATAAGCTCCCCATTTTACTAGTCTGTAAATTACTCCGTCTGATTAGACACAAAATGCAAAGGTCAAGACTGTCACCAGCTCAAGCAATAATGTAGCTTTTACTTTGCACTTTGAATTACAATTTTAAAAACTATTTTAAGCATTAACATACTGTTCCAAATTGATAATGAGATGCATGCTTCATACATGCATCTCTTATAGAAGCAAAATGTTACAGAAGCAAAAGTGCTCCAATTAGGTAGGGACACATAAAATAGAGAAGTTCAATTATTCACATCAATAAGGCACTCTGTTTCAAAAGCAACAGTGAGGAGAATATTTAATTTTAAAGCATTATATTGGTTGTGGTGGTTTATGGTATTCTAGTGGAATTAGGTTTATGTACGAATGAATGACCAGTTTCTGTATGTCAGGTCTTCTGGATGCAATTGCAGAAAAGGCTTGAGTAAATTATCATGTTGGAATGAGATTAAAGTTTCTTTGTTTGTATGCTTCCCTATAATTGTTAGTTTTGAAAGAAATTACTCAATTGTAAGACCCGACCTTTTCATATTATTTTGAATTATCCAATATTCCTACAACATGGAAATCAACATCTAGACAAAGAAGATGTCCATGCAGTAGTTCTCCAGGTGCTACTTACAGCTGATATATTATTCTGTGCCAGCTCTTTGAAGTAGGCCAGATCAAGAAAGAAGACCCAACAGGGATTCCAGGAATGCTCTGTATTGTAATAAGGCAAAATAACATAGGGCTATTCTGCAACCCTCCTTCAAATGTTCCTTTAGGAACCTCCAACATGCAAACTATGGTTACTCATCCTAAAATGTATCCTCTTTACCTGGAGCTTCAAAATTTGCTGTTTGCTATAGCTAAAAGTTAGTCTACATTTAGTCCACATCTGACTTTGGGGATATTTCTTCATAACCAAACAAAAGTGTATTTTCTATGCAGTTCACACCCCTTGCTCACTGGGTATAGATGTCACAAAGCAAAGCCCACATTTTGTAATTAACCCTGGTGCCCCGTTTTGACTGGCAGAATGCTGCAGGAGGGTAAATGCTATCACACTCCCTGGCCACCTCCACCCAGTTGGTAATTAGGGCAGAGAGTTGTTAAATTATTTGAATCCCACCACTGGGATATAAAATGCCACAGGAATCATCCTTTTTCATTATTTTTTAATATCTACAACATATAAAACCAGCGGGGAAATTCATCCATCAGTTTGGTGTGTGTGTGATATCATCAATTTGCCAATGATATTCAACTTTACACTGCCACAAAGCTTTTGCTGTGACCCAGCATAACAGATATAGCGCCCTTGCTGATCTTAATGGGGACACTAAAGAGACAGGTTCAAGGTAGTTGTGATAATGATGACTCAAATAAGCAGGGGATCATGGTCCAAAATGAAGAACTTTCTTTGGAAAGATGAAATGGGGAACCAGGTTTCACACATCAGTCGCACAAGAAGAGCAAGGTATGCAAAAAGAGAAGTCACCTTCTGGTTGGTGATTCAATCGTAAGGGATGTAAATTTAGAAAAGGATATGGAAGTTTTAAAAGAGATCAGGTGTCTGCCAGGTACTACTGCCAGCAGAGACAAGAGGTGTCTATGGACACCTCTGTCTCTGTGACATTGATGCTATTATACATCTTGGCACAAATGATCTGTCCCAAAAAGATGTACTTTCTGTGCAGGATGATTTCCAGAGCTTGGGATATGAACTTAGTAGTATAGGTTGTAGGCTTAATTTTTCAGAGGTTTTACCAGTATATAAGGAACAAAAGGGGAAGGGCCAGCGTATAGCAGAGTTTAATGTGTGGCTAAAGGAGTGGTGTAAAAAGGAAGGCTTTGGTTTTATTAGTCATGATGTCTGCAGCTGGTCCAATGAAAAACTGTACAAAAGAGATGGTTTGCACCCATCCAAGAAAGGGACTGAGTTATTTGGCATTAAATTCACAGATTTTCTGGATAAACATTTAAGATGAACAGTGGGGTCAAATAATTAATTAATCCAAAACATTTCTGTCCCCAGCAATCTAAAATTCATAGGGTCATCAATGCATGTAACATAGATGTTTGTGCGGACAAGATTATCACCCCTGCTGTCAAGCAAAACCAAGCATTTAATAGTGAGTGACATACCATGTGCATGGATCATACAAGTGGCAAGAAAATAGGGGCAGTCAGGTATAACACGTTATGTAGACATAAACACAGGGTCAATCAAAATGGACTCAAATGTCTATATACCAATGCGCAGAGTATGAGGAATAAACAGGGTGAATTAGGAATTAAGTAAATGAGGGCAGATACGATATTGTTGCCATTACAGAAACTTGGTGGAATGAAACCCACAAATGAAATATACGGCTAGAAGGATTTAAATTATTAAAAAGAAATAGACCAAATAAAAGAGGAGGTTGCATTGCACTATATATAAGAAATAACTACATTTCTACAGAAATAGAGCACAACAATGGTGAGAACTATCTTGAATGCATTTGGGTCAATATTAAAGGTTGAGGGGGAAATGGCATTGCCATAGGTCTATACTACAGGCCACCCAACCAAGCAGAGGAAGTAGATGAACTTTTTGCTAGTCAGCTAACTAAGGTATGTAGGAAGCACACCACAATATTAATGTGGGATTTTAACTACCCTGACATCAACTGGGAAACAAACTCTGTACCAAGTGGAAAATCCAACAGGTTCCTAACAAACCTAGCAGACAACTTTGTTTCCCAAAAAGTAGAGAAGGGAACAAGGGGTTCAGCCATATTGGACTTAATTCTCACTAACAGAGATTAAGAACACAAGTTGAAATAGGGAAGAAAATGGTAAGTGAGCACCTGTCTACCCTAGACAAGTTCAAATCACCAGGACCGGATGGATTACACAGGGTTCTGAAGGAACTAGCAGACGAGATCTCAGAACCACTGAACTATAGCTTTCAGAGATCCTGGAGCACCGGGGGAACTGCCAGAGGACTGGAAAAGAGCTGATGTGGTTCCCATCTTCAAAAAAGGGAAAAAATAGATTCAGGAAACTACAGACCTATCAGCCTGACCTTAATACCATGAAATATTCTGGAAAAAATAATCAAGGAACGAATTAGCGAACACCTAGAAGCAAACAAAGTAATAGCCAAAAGCCAACATGAGTTTGTCAAAAACAGATCATGCCAGACTAATCTTATTGCATTTTTTGATAATGTGACAAAAATAGTGGACCAGAGGAATGCCGTCAATATAGTTTACTTGGACTTCAGTAAGGCATTTGATAAGGTAGACAATAATGTACTACTAGATAAAGTAGAAGAATGTGGGTTAGACAGTATCACCACCAGATGGATTCGTAACTAGCTGACCAACCACACTCAATGTGTATTCCTCAATGGAACTGCATCTACATGGAGGGAAGTATGCAGTGGAGTACCCCAAGGTTCTGTTTTAGGCCCAGTACTCTTCAACATCTTCATCAATAATTTGGATGAGGGAATGAATGGGGACCTCATCAAATTTGCAGATGACACCAAGATGGAGGAATAGCCAACACTCCAGAAGATAGGCTTGTCAAAAACAGATCATGCCAGAATAATCTTATTGCATTCTTTGACAAAGTGACAAAATTAGTGGACCAGAGGGATGCCATCAATATATTTACTTGGACTTCAGTAAGGCATTTGATAAGGTAGACCATAACCTACTACTAGATAAAATAGAAGAATGTGGGTTAGACAACATCACCACCAGATGGATTTGGATGAGGGAAAAATGGGGAACTCATCAAATTTGAAGATGACACCAAGCTGGCAGGAATAGCCAACACTACAGAAGATAGGCTTAAGATACAGAAGGATCTTGACAAACTTGAACATTAGGCACTATCTAATAAAATGAAATTCATTGGTGAAAAGAGTAAGGTTCTACATTTAGGCAAGAAAAACAAAATGCGCAGGTATAGTATATGTGGTACCTTGCTCAATAGTAGTAACTGTGAGAGGGATCTTGGAGTCCTAGTGGACAGCCATTTAAATATGAGCCAACAGTGTGCAGCAGCTGCCAAAAAAGCCAATGCAGTTCTAGGCTGCATAAACAGACAGATGGAATCAAGATCACGTGAAGTGTTAATAACACTTTATAACGCCTTGGTAAGGCCACACTTGGAATACTGCATTCAGTTTTAGTCGCCACGATATAGAAAACATGTGGAGACTCTAGAAAGAGTGCAGAGAAGAGCAACAAAGATGATTAGGGGACTGGAGACTAAAACATATGAAGAACGGGTTGCAGGAACTGGGTATGTCTAGTTTAATGAAAAGAAGGACTAGGGGAGACATGATAGCAGTGTTTCAATATTTCAGGGGTTGCCACAAAGAAAAGGGAGTCAAACTATTCTCCAAAGCACCTCAGGGCAAACAAGAAGCAATGGGTGGAAACTAATTAAAGAGAGAAGCAACTTAGAACTGAGGAGAAATTTCCTGAGAGAATAATTAATCAGTGGAAGAGCTTGCCTCCAGAAGTTGTGAATGCCCCAACACTGGAAGTCTTTAAGAAGATGTTGGATAGCCATTTGTCTGAAACAGTATAGGATTTCCTGCCTAGGCAGGGGGTTGGACTAGAAGACCTCCAAGGTCCCTTCCAACTCCGATATTGTATTGTATTGCATATGACAAATACTATGGATTTTTCTAACTTGGTGATTAAAGCTAAAAGGGTCTGGATGGGAGAAAAACTCAACCTAAGTAAGATGGAGTAACTATTTATACATCAACACTAGATTTGTTGTTGAATTAACAGGTTTGCAATTTGGGGGTTCTTCTAGACTCACAGTTCTGCTAAGTTAGCAGATATGGGGCATGGCTGGGGGCTTTGCTTGGGTGCAGCTGGTACACCAAAAATGTAATCCTACCTGGTACAGAGGCACCTTTTAGAGTAACCCATGCTATGGACCAGCCAGCTAGACCTCTGTATATGCCTTACATAAAGTTGGCCTTAAAGATTGTCCAGAAATTACAACTGCTTAAGAATATGCTCCCCGCTCCCCATATTTGTCCACTTCAAGCAATGGGAACTTGTAACATCAGGTTTGCAGGCCCTGCATTGATTACTGATAGCTGGTGTTGATCTATAAAGTCCTTAATGATTTGAGACAGGTCTGCTTGCTCCAACTAAAATCAACCTGACCGATCAGATCTTATGAGGAACAACTGCTAGTGGGCAGTGAAGAGAACTGAGCTATGTGGCCTGCTTTTCTGTGGCACATCATTGTTTTAGAATGGCTTCCCTTAGAGTTCAGACTTTCTCCTTCCTTGCTGGGTCTCAGGAAATTACTGAATTACCAGCATTCCAACATTTAAAATAATTATTTGTATTTATCTTAATTTCTTCTGCAATTTATGTATTGTTTATAGAATGGATGCTTTGATTGCACTTGTATTGCACATCTTGGAAACTGCTGAAAATCCTTACTTCTTGCATGATATAAAGTTCAGCCCGTTTATCAATCGAGTGTCTATGGACTACACTGTTTCACTATGGGTAGGATTTCAAATGAAATCTGACTTAAAAACCAAATAAAATCTTTAAAGAAATGTTCATAATGAAAACAAAATATAAGAAAGGATGTGAAAGTTTATTAATTCCTTCCTTCCTTTACAACTTGCCACTATTCCAAGAAGCCCAGGATGGGGAGAAGGAGTAAGATGGGTTCTCTGATCCTCACCCTACTTTCAAAGAAAGAAATGAATCTATGGATGCCGCTGGAACTTTGCAATATTGCTGCCAACATTTGACAGAACAATACTATAAGGCAATAGAATCCTTGATTTGTCTGAGGACCAGTTACATTAACAGCCGTAAGAAAAGTTGGATAAATCTTGGGGAAGGAAAAACACACAGATTGGATGTACCTCCAACAGAATTTTCTCTCTGAATCAAGTTATTTTCTCTCATGTTCATATTTCTCTCTCTCTCTCTCTCTCTCTCTCTCTCTCTCTCTCTCCCTCTCCCTCTCCCTCTCTTTCCCTCTCTCTCCCTCTCTCCCTCTCTCTCTCTCTCTCTCTCTCTCCCCTCTGTGCGTGTGGACGTGTATGCCTTAAAAAATAAGCAGAAACTATCAAGATTGGTTCATAAAATGGAACTGAATAGGCCATGTCTAAAGGCAAAACGTATGCTTTTCCCCAGGTTTCCATTTCTAAAAAAGAAATATATAGTTGTATATTTATACACAGTAAATATATAAATATATAATTGTAAGGAGAAAGTATATAACTGATTATTATCATGTGGATTGTTTTCCTGCTTTTTAAATTAATAAAATCATTTCTATATAGTTCATATTCATTGTGCAATAGGCTGGGTTAGACTCCACAGGGCTTGGCTATTTGTGGTTTGGCATATTATGGGAAGATGGCCATCTATATTGTGTGAAACAGGCTACCATATCAAGCTGCAAAACAGTTTGCTTAGTCAGGTATAATATGTTATATAAATACAACAATTGTGAAGAACTCAAACTCAGTCATATCAGAATATGTACAGTACATTCCTGGTAAAGAATAAAGGAAATATGAAAGATTTAATAATACAACTTTCCACAAGGACTAAAATGTTGAGATGCTTTTCACTTCCTGCCCCAGTCTTATTAAGGGTTGTTCTCTGTATTCCCACTGAAGTCCCTGGGAGTCACTTCACAGAAGGACATGCATTTTCAACACCACTTTAATTTTAACATTATCAACTGGGGCATGATAAGGGAGAAGAAAGGAGGCCCTTTGTTTCAGTTTCAAGTTGTGCGACATCTGGTGAAGGAAAATCTACAGCAGGGCTAATGCTATAATTTATTATTTGTTCACCTTGACTATTCAATGTTATAAATCAAATCCTTCATGCTTTAATATCCTATAGTAATACATCACAGCTTTCAAACAATAACACCCTATTTGCATTCACTTGCAACTTTTTTCTCTAGTGAGTAAATCTCTTAACTCAAAATAAATGAAACAGAAAATATATTTCAGTCTACACTACATGATTTGAGAACAAACGTTTAAAGCAGATCTTTAGCTGAACAGAATCAGTAGCAATACAAGACTCCGAGATTGTTTTAAACTGAACACACAGTAGTTGAAGAAAAGAGATATTGCCATAGCAAGGATAGGTACCAGTCAAATTATTAATCCAAAGAGGTATTGGAATATTTTTTTAAAATGAGACAAAAGCTAAGAGTCCAACTTGGGTGATAATTATGGCTCTTTCCATTTTGTTTTCTTAGAAATAAGAGGGAAATGTTTTTCCCCAGTTTAGCAGCTATATCTGTTTGCATTTTTTTAATTCATAGACTGTATTATCTTTAATATAAGATGTGTGTGTGTGTGTGTGTTTGTGTGTGTGTGTGTGTGTATGTGAGAGAGAGAGAGAGAGAAAAACAGACAGACAGACAGACAGACAGACAGAGACACAGAGACACAGAGAAGGAGGGAGGGAAACACTGAGAGAGAGGGAGGGAGAGAGAGAGATGCACACATACTCCTTCTATCATATAAGAAGCATAAAATACTAGCATTCAAACAATTCTGCAGGAAATGGAACATTTAGCAATGGGCAATTCTTAAAACTCTCAGCTGACACAAGTAGACATTCTTCATTGTCATCTCCCTCCCCAATCTCTTCACAAGAATGTTCAAATAAACACGAGTGGTTGCACTCAATTCACCATTTTCATCAAATAATACACAGCTAATTTTAAAAGAAGCAGCTGTCTGCAATTCTGTGTCAGAGAACAGAATGAAATATACAAAGAAAAAGGATACAAAGAAATGAAGTAGTTGCAATGACATTGATGCTTCATTGCCACATTTGGTCACATTTGGCATTAATTTGCCAAAGAGGAGGTTTTTTTCTCATTTATTTGATTTATATGGCCACCATTTCACAAACACAATTCTGGGTTGGCCAGGATAAAAAAAACAAAACAAAAATACAGACAATTACTAAAAATAAACCAAAAATAAAACACATAGGTCACAGAGAATCATACAAGGCTCTCAGCACTGCCAGATATTGGCTAGCATTTTACACCCAGGGCGCCAGGCCCAGGCACAAAATCAGGTATTGAGAACCAAAAGGTATGTGGCCCTGCAAGATGGGGCCAGTAGGTGTGGCGGCCAACCTCATTTTAGGATGGAGAAAAGTTTTTTGTGTGTGAGCCACATCACAGAAGCCTCTCTTTTTTTGAGATCCTATCAGTCAACCTTCCTCAACCAGCAAGACTCATAACATACTGCTCTAACCGGAATGAGTAAGAAACAGTCAGAAACAGATTGTCTTGTAATTAACAGTAACAATATGACAGAGTTGAAAGGGGGTTTTCTAGTCCAACTCCTTGCTCAAGCAAGAGACCCCTATATCATTCTGGACAAATGGCTGTCCAAATAAGTAAATTCCTACTTTCTTACTAATTTCTCCCTGGAGAAGTGTCACAGCACAAAAACCATTTGCTACTAATAATGTGTTAATCTAATCTAATCTAATCTAATCTCATCAACAATATTTATGGACTGTATTGTGGCCATCAATTGACTGCTCTTGATTTTTTCTCTTTTCCCCTTTTGTTTCCCCTCAGTAGAGAAGAATCTAATGGAAAACTTATATTCGCGTGCCCAGTTATTAAAAACAATTATTTGAGGAGGTATATATGCCCAACTGAGGGACACAGTGGCTCAGGGGCTAAGACGTTGAACTTGTCGATCAGAAAGGTTGGCAGTTCGGCTGTTTGAATCCCTAGCACTGCGTAACGGAGTGAGCTCCCATTACTTGTCCCAGCTTCTGCCAATCTAGCAGTTCGAAAGCATGTAAAAATGCAAGTAGAAAAATAGGGACCACCTTTGGTGGAAAGATAGCCTTCAGTATTTAGTCATGCTGGCCACATAACCATGGAGATGTTTTTGGTTCTTCAGCTTTGAAACAGAGATGAGCACCGCCCCCTAGAGTCAGGACCAACTAGCACATATCTGCAAGGGAAATCTTTACCTTTACCTTTATATGCCCAAACCAGAAGGTACTCCTTGGCAGTTCTGGGAAAATGAAGAATTAGCCTAGTTCTCTCAGATTTCTTTCTGGTGAAAATTCAGTTTAATTCTTAAAATTATTTTGCCATATCATTACATATAGGGTAATGTTTTTTAACCTTGTCAACTTTAAGATGTGTGAACTTCAACTTCCAGAATTCTCCAGTGGGAAGAATGAGAGTTGAAGTCCACCATGTGGGAATTCTGAGAGTTGAAGTCCACAAATCGTAAAGTTGTTAAATTTGAGAAACATTATTCTAGGGGATAATAACTATAGGCTATCCCTTTTCTTCAGCTGTCTCATCCCCTAAGAGCAAATAACAAATCGGGGTATGAAGCAAAATGAATCAGAATTCAGATAATGAAGAATCAATCAAATAATATCCTTCTGGAAGTCAGATCTTCAATAAAATATAGCAATTCAACCCATGGTTTTCTATCTCCTCTGTATCCTTGAAAACATGGAGATTCAAGCACTGATATTATTCAACATGGCAGCTAAAATGTAATTTATTTTGATTCATTTTGTTTAATAAGCATATTAATTCAAGGAAACAGGATGACAATCCAAACATTTTTCAATGTTCCTTAATATGCTGAAGTCCTTTTTGTAGAAAGATACATTGAAACATTTATCAATTCACCAATGACAACTACCTCTATCTATCTTTCAGCATGTCAAGTAAGGAGAAGTGCTGATTTAATGGGTGGGAATAGTAATCGACTGGATGACAGTGGAAATACTTTATATACAGGTAACAACTTCCTGAACTAGTAAGCAACTAGAACTGATAGCTTACAGGATAATGATTTAAGGCTTAGTGAAACATGATCTGACTTAAATCTCTGGCAGCCTTTCATGTGAGCTGCAGTGTCTGGAATTTTTTTTAAAGATAGTTGCATATACTTCATTTTAATAGACTTACAATCATATACATATACTTACAGAGTACAAGACGGTAATGGGCATCTGTATGGGGGGCAAGGATGCAGATGGCAAAGTGTGAATGTTAACATCACTATGCAAATTTCAGGAACTACACACTTCTGTTGAACATTGAGATGCAACTATATAACTGCAGCATCTACATGATGATGTCACCGTATGCATGACATTGTGATTGGTTGCAAATGTTGTCAGCAATATTGTTATAAAATTATTAATGTAGGGAACAGTAGCTAGACAGAATTGATTATACCTGACAAATGTTGATGCTCCTGAAGCCACCTATGTGCCTAGTGAAAGACTTTTGAACAGAACTTTTTTATTTTTCTTTAAAAAAAACACAAATATGTCATCATTTGTCAATCATTAAGACATTGAAGTACAATTTTTTTTTGTTGTGTGTACCCCTCCTTCCCTCCACCCCCCCACCCCCCCTCCTCCTTCCCCCCCCCCGACTTCCCAGAACCCGTACACGGTATGGATTTTTAACTAACACAGTCTAAAATCTATTGAGAAAAAAGAAATAAAGAAATTAATGACATTCTAGATTGACCTTAGCTTCTTCTTACTGAACTGACTTTTAACAGTTTAAATCATTTCTGATCTTAAGCATAGGCTAACTGGAATTTCTTAGTCCCGTATTTATTTTGTATATAGTCAATCCATTTTTTCCAGTCTCGTTTATATCTCTCATTTGAATGATCTTTGAGATATGCCGATATTTTAGCCATTTCAGCTAAGTTTGTTACTTTCAATGTCCATTCTTGGATTGTAGGCAAGTCTTCCTTCTTCCAATATTGCGCCACCAACAGTCTTGCTGCAGTTATCAGGTGCAGAATCAAATTGGTCTCTACCACTGTAAAGTCAGTACATATACCTAGTAAAAATAACTGAGGACTAAACTTTATCCTTCTTTTAAAAACATTTTGCATGACCCACCATATTTTTATCCAAAATGCCTTAACCTTTTGGCAGGTCCACCATATATGATAATATGTAGCATCGAGAGAACCACACCTCCAACATTTAGGCTGTACATTCGGATACATAGAAGCCAACTTTTTAGGATCTAAATGCCATCTATAGAACATCTTGTAAAATTTTTCTCTCAGATTTTGAGCTTGTGTAAATTTCACATTTCTTACCCAGATTCTTTCCCATGTATCCAACATTATTGGTTCCTCAATATTTTGAGCCCATTTTATCATACAATCTTTAACTAATTCTGTTTCCGAATCCATCTGTATTAATACATTATATATCCTCTTTATATGCATTAAGCTTTGATCTCTTATTTGTTTAAACAGATTATCCTCAACTTGAATAAAACCAATTTTTTGATCTATTTTCCACCTAGCCTGTAATTGCCCATACTGGAACCATGTTTGAACTACCTTCTCCTCTTTTAATACCTCTAAAGATTTTAATTGTAATACCCCACTTTCCGAGGTAAGAAGCTGTCTGTAAGTAATTCTGTCCTGTTTTTGTGCTGTATTCATATTTTCAATTGCGTGTCTAGGAATTGCCCACATGGGTATCTTGTCATTTAATTTATATTGGTATTTCTTCCAAACCCGCAATAAAGCATTTCTTAAAATATGACTTTTAAAGTTCTTATCCAATTTTTTGTTGAATAACAGGTAAGCATGCCAACCAAATACCAGATCGTGTCCCTCAATATTCAATATTCTATCATTGGTTAAATGAGTCCAATCACTAATTACAGATAATGCCACTGCATCATAGTATAGTTTTAAATTAGGTAGTTTCAATCCTCCTCTCTCACGTACATCTTGCATTATTTTCATCTTTACCCTCGGCTTCTTTCCTGCCCACACAAATTTGTTGATACCCTTCTGCCATTCTAAAAGGTTCGCATCTTTTTTAAGTATAGGTAACATTTGGAAAAGAAATAAAAATTTTGGTAAAATGTTCATTTTCACTGCCGCTATCCTACCCAGCAAAGATAAGTGCAATTTCTCCCATTTTTTCATCTCTGTCTGTATGCTATGCCAAAGTGGTTCATAATTATGCTTATATAATTTCCCATTTGAAGTTAAAATGTTAACTCCAAGATATTTGACTTTTTTAACTACCTCACATCCTAGCATCACTCCTAATTCTTCCTTTTGTTTAATATTCATATTTATAGCTAATATTTTGGTTTTTCCTAAGTTTATTTTAAAGCCCGACACTTGACCATATTGATTAATCGTATTCATTAAAACCATACTGGATTCCTGCGGTTGTTCCAATATTATGACCAAATCATCCGCAAAAGCGCGGACTCTATATTCTTGCTGCCTAATCTTGATCCCTTTTAAACCATCCAAGCCCCGTATTTTATTCAACAATACTTCCAAAGTTATAATAAACAATAATGGGGACAAAGGACAGCCCTGTCTTGTACCTTTTCCAATTTGAAAAGAGTCTGTTAAACTTCCATTGACTATGATTTGTGCTGTTTGCTGTTGGTATATTGCTTTAATTGACTGTAAAAAATTATCTCCTATCTGCATTTTTTGCAGTATCTTCAACAGAAATTGCCAGTTAACTCGATCAAAGGCCTTCTCAGCATCCAAAAATATAAACGCAGCAGGGATCTGGTTGTTCTTTCCCAAATATTCTAATGCATTAATAATTAATCTAACATTACTTTTCATCTGTCTCCCTTGTATAAAACCTGTTTGGTCCGTATGTATCAATTGTTGAGTGACCAACATTAACCTATTTGCTAATATTTTAGTAAAAATTTTATAATCTACATTCAGTAATGAAATAGGTCTGTAATTTTTGGGTTGAGTAGTATCTTGATCTTCTTTGGGTATCAAAGATATAAACGCTGTCTTCCAAGATGGAGGGACTTTACCTTCCGTTTGAATCATATTAAATAATTCTCTAAGAGGTTCTACCATTTCTAACTGTAAGTTTTTATAGTAAACCGCTGTCAAGCCATCTGTACCTGGTGCTTTCCCTGACTTTAATTGCTTAATTACCTGCAGGATTTCCCCCGAGGTTATTGGTTGATTCAATTTTTGCCTGTGTTCTTCTCTAACTGAAGGTATTTTCTCTTTGTCTAAATATTTGTCTATGTCTAAACCATTAATTTTATCCCCTTTATACAGTTCTGTAAAAAATTCCCAGAAAGCCTTTTGAATCTCTTCCTGTTGAAACACCTCCTTCCCTCTGTAAATCAGTTTAGATATATTTCGAGTTTTCCTTTTTTTCCTAATCTGATAAGCTAACCATCTGCCAGGTTTGTTTGCATTACAAAAAGTATTGTGTTTTGCATATAATAAATTAGTAGCTACCTGGTCAGAGATCAACATGTCAAATTGAGATTTTAATATGTTAATAGCTTCCTTAACCTTTGTATCGTCTGGGTTCATTGTTAACTCCAGCTCTTTTCTCTTAATTTCCTCTTCCAGTTCTGTTCGTTTTAACCCTTGCTTATTTCTATGTGTTTTATTTATATTCATCAAAACTCCTCTCATATACGCTTTGCTTGCGTCCCATACAAATTCCATAGATGTACCCTTATTCATATTCCAAACAAAATATTCAGATAGTAATTTTTTACAATCATTAATATACTTTTCATATCTAAATAAGTTTTCATTCAATCTCCAAGACCTTCTTGCCTGCACTACCCTTCCCAACTCCATCCAAACTGGGTTATGGTCCGAAAGGACCCTAGCTGCAATCTTTGTTTTCTTGACCCTAGAAAGCAAATCATTAGTGGTTAGAATAAAATCAATCCTTGAGAGGGATTGATGCCTGTCCGAGAAGAAAGTGAAGTCACATTCCTCTGCATTTCTTTCTCGCCAAATATCTCTCAATTCAAAATCATCCATAATGTCAAAGAAAGATTTGGGTAACTTTGCTCGCATCTTGGTATTTAGGCGGGAAATCTTCTTATCTCTCTTAGTGTCTATCACTCCATTCCAGTCACCCAATAGTATACAGGAACTATAGTCCCACTGTACTAATTTAGCATGAAGATTTCTATAGAATCTATCTTGCTGTTGATTGGGAGCATAAATTCCCAAAAGTAATGTCTTTTTCCCTTCTAAGATTAAGTCTAAAGCAATATATCTTCCGAAGGGATCTGCTTCTATTAATTCAGCTTTCATATCTTTTCTTAAGTATACAACTATACCATTCTTCTTTTCCATAGCAGAAGCTGCAAAATGTTGACCAAGTTTTGAGTTGATCAAATATTTTTGATCAGTTGACTTGATATGAGTTTCTTGCAAACAAATTACATCGTTCTTAAACTGTTTGAGATAATGAAATATTTTCTTCCTCTTCTGTGGAGAGTTCAGTCCGTTGACATTCCATGTTAAAATCTTAGTTGTCATCTTTGGTTGGTTGAAGCATTTTTAGAGCTTCCTGCACGGCCTGTTTAACCTTAGGTCTAGCTCATCCCACTGCTTCCAGATTTGTTGTTGTAGTTCCTTGATCGATGGCCGATGATTGTTGATGCTGTTGCTTTTTAGCTTGTTTCTCCATACGTCTAGTAGTCATGCGGCTAGGTCTTGGTTCCATAGCACCTTGCACTTCTAGAGAAGAGAGATGCTCCATCTTGTCTGGTGGTTGTGTAGTTTGCTGTCTATCCTGTCCTTCTTGTGGTCTTTCTCTAGGTCCAGATGGTGCAGGGTGTCCGGCCTTCAATATATTATAATAAAAATCTCGGGCTTTCCATACAGAGTTGAGGCGGTACCTTTGCTTATCAAATGTAAATATGATGCCGAATGGTGCATCCCATCTATACTGTATCTGACGATTTCTGAGCTCTTCGACCAAAAAAGCGTAGTCTCTCCTGGCTCTTAACATTTGAGGTGGTATCTCTTTCAAAACAGCCAGGTCTTGACCGCCAATTTGAAGCTTAGTGTTATAAGACGCTTGCAGTACCATATTTCTAAGCTCTCTTGTAGTAAAATATATAACGATGTCTCGAGGAAGCTGCTTCTGCTTTGCCAGCCAGGAGTTAACGCGGTAAGCTTTGTCAATTTGCCAGCCTTGGTTGGTCCCTGGTCTTCCCATCAGGCGGTCAAAAGCTTCCGATAGGATCTGTTTCAGGTTCTCCTGTTTCTCCTCACGCAGCCCCCTTACTCTTAATGCGAACTCCATTTGTCGGTACTGTATCATAATAATTTCTTTTTCAGCATTTTCTACTTTTTGTTCCACCACCTCTGTTTTCAATGTCAAGTTAGCATTGGCATCATTAAAAACCTCTAGAGTATCTTCCACTCCAGAAATATGTTCTGTTAATACAGTTACAAGACTCAGCATGTCGTCTCTAATTTTATCAACCTTAGCCTCAAATTTCTCATACAGCTCCTGTTTAAGTCCTTTTATTTCACTTTTAATTTCTTCTTTCATTTCTTTTATTTCCTCTTTTCTCTCCTCTCTATTATCTCTAAATTTATCTTCCATTTTAATTGTCTGTGCATTAAGAGCCTCGCTTAGATTACTCAGAAAAAATGCTTTCGTTAACACATCCCCAGCAGGGGGCATAGGAAGCGGAGGCTGCAGCTTTGTGCCAGGCACTGAGGATGTGCCCCTGGAAGTAGAGGGTGACGACTTCAAGTTAATATTTGGTTTTGAGGCCATTTCAAAATTTGTCTGCCTGCAGTTAATAAAACTCTATTGCCTGAATATGCAGCTTTAAGTAAAGAGGCTTTTATTTTGAAGTTTAAGGCTTGGCAAAACTTTCAGTGAGTAAACATTGTAACAAGACCGTTCAGCAGATTCATCACCATTTAACTTCCAGATAAGCAAGGTTAATGAAGGAGTAAACTTCTTCTATTGTGAAACCAAAACATATGATAAGCAATCTCTTTTGTTTTGAATTCTTGTGAGGATTAGCAAAAAGTGTTCGTTATTACCGGAGAAACCAGCCTGCTCGGCGCCATTTTAAAAGCCTCTGAGTAAATAATTTTTCGGAGGAGAAAAAGAAAAGAAGCTAAAATGTTGATAAGCAATTATTGTCCACGCAGTAAACGGATTCAGCTCGTGATAAGATTAAATCAAACAAAACTTTGAGCAGAGTGGGAGAGACCTACTTTGTCCTGCACAAGGCAGTTTGAAGTTCCCAGCACGGACAGCCGTTCTGCCTTGGGCTAGCCCCCCTTTCCTTGCAAGCACAAAAGCTGCAAAAATCGAAGAGCATTTGCCAGCATAACAGTTTCTTCTTTCCTTCTTGCCTGAAGGATAAGAAAACCTGATAAGACGTCAGATGGAAGATCCTCTAAACAGGTACGTAGCCAGGAATTCGGAGGCAGCTGATTTTTTGCTGCCCCCACCAGTAGGCTCCTCCCAGGAAGTCCCCTAGTGAAAGACTTTCATTGTGGAAGATCACCAAGGAAAGGCCCATTGCTTCACAAAAAGAGAAAACACATCAAAAACATTCACTTTATCTAAGTCCCAGACCAAGAACTATCTTATTTCAGTCAATGTCTCTTTCCCCTATTCAGCTTTAATGTACTGGCCATCATCCAAAGCATAATTGTAGGCAGAAAATGCTAGATCAACAATTGAGAAGCCTCTCTTGATACAAGCAGAATAGACTACTGATAGTCAGTATAACCAATATACTGATAACACTCCATCTGAATCTCTGCATGACAGCCCCACATTAAACAACTTGGAGAAGAATGTGAAGTTCTGTTAGCACCCTATAGGTAGAAGTAACAACAACCAGTTCTTTGAGTTGATCAATCAAAACATTGTGCTTCATGAACCCAGTTCATTAAGGCAAGCTCTATCATTCTCACTCATTCTTCACTTACCGTTTACCAAAATATTGTATTTTCACCAAACAGTTTAGTTTCAATTATATTGCTTATATTAGATGAGAGCCACTCTTTGTGGATCCTGCAAACATCATTTATACCCCATATCTTAGTTTCCATTCCTCTTTATAGAGGTCAAAAACATAATAATTAACTCTAAGCTAATAATGTTGGTGACTCCTATGTATTCAATAGTTCATGTACTAGATACTCAAACATGACTTTTTCTTTCATACCATGTGTAGGGAAGCAATAATTGTTCATTTATAACTTCTGGGAGTACAGAGGATTCTTTTGTCTCCTTCTTAGGATGCCAAGGGTTTGTGTGTGTGTGTGTGTGTGTGTGTGTGTGTGTGAGAGAGAGAGAGAGAGAGAGAGACAGAGACAGAGACAGAGACAGGATAGCATTTATTGTATTGAGAAGAGATAGTCATCCATGTACACATCCTGAAGTTCAACAGAAATACCTACTACAGTCATACTTTGGGTGCTATTACTTCAGAATAAGACAAATGCTTTCCATGGTGTGAGGAATGGAAGTCAGAAAAGAGGCCAATGACATGGAAACTATAACAAGCTTAGCAGTCATGTCTCCATAGCTGCTACAGTCAGAAGATTAGGGGAAAAGGGGGAAACACAGCAAACATGGCTTCCCATTAAAATGCTATGTTCAAACATATCATCATCATCATCATCATCATCATCATCATCATCATCATCATCATTATTATACAATTGTGTCACAGCAGCCAGTTGTTTCACCGGATTTGGCATTGGTTACTAGTTGGGCCCCACCCAGGGGCCTAGGACGTCATAACATATTTTCGTAATATGCGTGCAGATCCAAGCAGTGCGGCTTTTTGCATTTGACTGATGGTGATTTTGTCAATTTTTAACTGTTTTAAATATAATTCCAATGCTTTTGGAATAGCACCCAGTGTGCCAATTACCACTGGAATTATCACTGCTGGTTTATGCCATAGTCATTGAATTTCGATTTTTAAGTCCTGGTATTTTGCAATTTTTTCATGTTCCTTCTCGGCGACCCTGCTATCACCTGGTATTGCGATGTCTATGATTGTGACCTTATTTTTCTCAACCAGTGTGATGTCTGGTGTATTATGTGCCAGTATATGTCCGTTTGTATACGGAAATCCCACAAGATCTTGACCATCTGATTTTCGGTGACTTTTTCAGGCTGATGTTCCCACCAGTTTGTTGCTGTTTTAATATTACAATTTTTGCACAAATTCCAATGGATCATTTGTGCTACTGAATTATGCCGCAATTTATAATCAGTCTGCACGATTTTTTTACAGCAGCTGAGTATGTGATCAACAGTTTCATCAGCTTCTTTGCAAAGTCTGCATTTGGCATCATCAGAGGATTTTTCGATTTTGGCCTTAATGGCATTTGTGCGGATAGCTTGTTTTTGCGCAGCCAGGATTAGATTATTATTATTATTATTATTATTATTAATAATAATAATAATGTAATATTTGGTGAGATACACAGCCTTTGGAGCTGCTTGGTAGCTCAACAGCTCAAGTCCTAAGCAAGGACCTAGGAACTGTTAACTGTTAACATCGGAGGATATAAGCTGTTCCAAGGAGGGTGGTTTTTTGTAGAATCAGAATGTTCAAGTCTGATAAATTTAGAATTTCCAAATAGCGAGGTAGCCCTTTAGATATTTCTCCAAAGGCTCCAATTATAATCGGGACAACACACGATTTATTTTTCCACAGTAACTCAACTTCAATTTGCAAGTCCCAGTATTTGTGATTTTTTCTTGCTGCTTATCTTCAATTCATGCATCACCAGGTATTGCAATGTCAATGAACCAAACTTTTTTTCTTTCCAACTATTGTTATGTCAGGTGTGTTGTGGGCCAAGTGCATGTCAGTCTGAATTCTGAAATCGCATAAAATCTTGACTTTTTCATTCTCTACAACCTTCTCAACCTGATGTTCCCAGTAATTTTTGCTATACTCAAATCCAAACTTCTGGCACAGTTTCCAGTGAATGATTTTAGCAACTCGGTCATGGCATTGTAGGTAGTCAGTTTGTGAAATTTTGCTGCACTCGCTGATCAAATGGTTGTCTGTCTCATCTTTCTCATTACAGAGGTGGCATTTGCTGTAGGTGGTAACATGCTGAATTTTTACCTTCATGCAACTTGTGGCTAAGGCTTGTTCTTGAGCTGCCAAAATAAAGCGTTCTGTTTCTTTTTTCAGTACTCCTGATCTTAAACAGTTCCAAGTTAGCTTTTGGTCAGTTTTGCCTTCAATATCTTTCAAGTATTGGCCATGCATAGCTTTGCTTTTCCAATTTTCAGCTTGCTTCTCAATTACTTCTTTCTTGAATTCAGCTTTTGACTTGGTTGTCTTCAAAAGGCCTTCTTTATTTACTTCCTTAATCATTGGTTCTTCACTTTTCTGGATGTAGTCATTCAAGCTGTGTCTTTCGTCTTCCACAGTCTGCTTTACTTGTAGGAGTCCTCAATCACCCTTTCCTCTTGGTAGATATAATCGGTCAACATCACTTTTAGGGTGCAAGGCATGATTCATTGTCATAAGCTTCCTTGTTTTTATGTTGTTGTTGTTGTTGTTGTTGTTATTATTATTATTATTATTATATAACTTGGTATAATGGTTTTATTCATGTATTGTGATAAGACAATGGCTGAGTTCCCAAAATCACACCGAAACATATGATCCAGTTGTAAAAGCTGGTTTAATATATTGTGCAGCTTATGGATATATCATCCTGACCAAGGGCAGCAGAATGTTGATCCCCTACTTATCCACCTATTTTTAAAAGATTAGTGAAAATCTAGGGAATTCTAAACAGTACTAGCATTTATTCTTTGTAATAAACAAGGCCTGGGTGGCTGAGGTTCAATCCATGCAAGAAAGTGGGGGGGAATGCCAATCAGATATACACTTAATCTTAAATATGATGGAGCCTTCTCTTCTTAGCTATGCTTCTGTTCCCAAGGTCCATGTCTTGTCTCATAGTCTCCTACCTCCATGGCTTGCTATTTCTCCCCTCCTCCTTCTCCATCCAACATCCAACACCCAACACCATCCTGTGATGTTTGCTTCCTGTCATTTACCTCTATTTCATTCCTTACATTTTTCAAAAAGCCAACACTTTCTTTGACCAGCTGTAGCTGCAGTTGCTTCTTGGTGTTACACGTTTGATTAATAAGTAGATGCTCCTGGTATTATAAGTACAAGAAGTGAATCTTTATGGCTGATGAGAGGGGAATTGCCAACCACAGAGTGTTATATAATTGCACCCTGAAGATGTGATTTTTTTTCCCCCAGAATTTTTTTTCCAATTTATCAACTTTATGGCACCCTCCAAATGAAGGAGGCAAAGTTCAGATTGCAAGGGTAAAGAAATTAGCTCATTTCAGAAGGCAGAGAAGGACACAACCATAATCTCTAGTCCTGCAAACCATCAAGGATGTGCTCCTAAATTACATTCACAGAGCACTGTGGCAGCTTCTGTTACATAAAAGCCCTCACTGCAGAAACATTTCCCTTTCATCCATAATTCACAATAATAGGAAAGGGTAAAAAATACTGCAGTCAAGAAAACTTGAGATCCCAATAACCATGACTGAAGTAGTTTTTCAAGGGGAGAGAGAGCGAAAGGGAGAAGAGAGTGAGGGAGAGAATGAGCACAGTATTAACAATGTAATTCATACTGGGCTAAATTCTCAGTAAATCTTATGAAGAGAAGAGGACCAATCATTCCCAGTGGAAAAATTGTATCCTAAATGTGTGTTCTGCAAGGTTAGTCACCAACCATGTTGTGAAGTATGTGGAAGATACAATAGTAGCGGGTATTATTCAGGATGATAATGAGGGTGCTTACCACGAGGAGGTAGAGGGTTTGATGAACTGGTATAATTAAAAAAAGACTTTTTTAAAACGATTCTTGACCAAGGTCCACAGTATTGTCTGCGACACTACACATTCTCTTCACAACCTGTTTTCCTTGTTACCTTCTGGGAGGAGGCTTCATGGTATCCGAAGAGATCATCCAGATTCGGTCACTGTTTTGTTCCATATAGTATCAATCTTGTGAACTCTCAAGCTTACACTTTCTGATATGTATTCAAGATGGACAGATATATATACATGTAGGCATATATGTTTGTATGTATATACTGTATGTATGTATATAGTGAGTGTATATGTGTGTTATGTATGTGTACATTTTTGAGAGCAGGCAACAGAATTTCATTTTTAATGTGTATCAGTGTGCCCACAGTAAAAATGACAATAAAGGTTATCTATCTAAATTGCTCCACCAGAAAAAGATTCCTTCTTTCTCCAACTTAGATTAAGATTTAAATGGGCAACCAAAAAGTCTGAAAAGCCTTATTATATGAGGTCGTTCTCTTATTATGGGCCCTTTCACATAGGATTTTGGCATTGCTTCTTTATTGGCAGTGTGTCCTAGAGAACCCATGCCATAAATCTTCTTAAAGACAATTTTCTTCTGGATTAGCGACAACACTGTTCAAATTGTAAAATTTCTGTTTTGCAACACAGGAACTCCATGGGACTTGGACACAGATCACTGTGTAGTTCATGTACTGAATTTGAAGTGAATTTACTGGACAACCTTAACAATGAATCTCTGAATAACTCTAGTAAATTTCTAGAACCTTAAAAAAAATCTACCTGGTTTGGGTTTGCCTGCTTATAAATGCAGGTGCATGAATTCATTGAGTGAGCCATTACCTATTCTCCCAAGTCGACACCCACATAGAGACTGTGCTCTACAACCTGCAACCAACAGGTTGGAACTGTTGGAAAGGTGCCTGGCTGTGCCAAAATTACAGCTTTCAGTGAGAATTTATGTGCAGCCTCTTCACGTCCAGGTATTTTTGTCTTTGTACAAACGGCTCAGGCATTTTTCAAAATGGCACACAGCATGTACAGAAAATACAGAGCAGGGGCAACATTTCCCTCCTTTCTTTATGGAGCAGAAGCAAAAGAGGGTTTTATTCTTAAAGAGATGTGATCGCTCAAGGGAACATTAGTGACTGAATATGTACCCATTTTCTTTTCTTTTCATGAGCTTATATGTCCCTCTAATAAGAAAAGACTCTGAACGACATGCATCCCACCGTTCAGAATTGGGTTAACAATTAAGGCTAAACAGTAGGTACAAAATAACTAAACTGAAAGCAGAACATCTCCAAATATGATTGTCCTTATAAAACCCTTTTAATCTCTCAAAAAAATATATGCTGCTGCACCTTCAGGAGTCACTCTCCATGGCATCCGCACAAGCCATTGGGGAGAGAAAGATTTTAATATCCCTTTGGATATTCCTTTAACAACAAGGAAAAAGCACACACCTTTATCTCAGTGGATGTGGTGTTCCAGAGAAATGGCTGTACAATGAATGCTCATCCTCAGGCTTTTCGATGTCAACTTGTATACGGAAGAAGTCTTAGATTTTATTTCATGAGCAGATTCTCCCTGATAGAGACTGTCACACAGATACACAGGTTCTGACTTTAAAGGTGGTAACCAAAAACCTTGAATTGCAACCAGAAAAGTACATATAGTCCTCAACTTATTACTGATCACTTAGTGATTATACGAAGTTACAACCTACCTGGAAAAAGAGACTTATGACCCAGATCAGAAGTCCCAATGGTCAAGAGCCCCCACAGTCATGTGACCACACCAGGGGTGCTCGGCAACACAGACACATACATATTTGCAGCATCCCATGGTTCATCTGAACATATTTTATGAGGTTTTTCCAAAAACTGGCACTGACATTTGGGTTTTCGCAAAACTGCTACAGGAAACAATTAATTCGCTTAATGAGTGTGGCATTCACTTAATGACCATAGCACACACTTAATGACTGTGGTATTCATTTTACAACCACTATGGTCACTTAACAACCTCTCCAAAAATGTTAAAATTGGGTCAGTTATGTGAGCAACTCATTTTACGACTGTTACTATTTATGACCAGAACAGACAGACTTCATTTCAGTTATAATTTGAGGACTACATGAACTGTCAATCAGTATAGCTCCTTGAGTAGTAGTGTCAAGCCAAATGGAGTCCATTTCTACTCAGGTTAGTGTATTCTGGACTAAATTAATTTTCCACTCTTCATGGACAGATAAAGTAAGTTGCAAATGTTCAACTATAAAATGACAAAGACAAGAATAAAAATCAACACAGCCTCCAACTCCAGGAATGGCTACAATTAGTGCAAATTATGATCCTCCTGACCACATGTCTGCAAACTGCTTGTAGAAGCAGCTAAGTGGACACCCATATTGTGGATCAGCTCTGCAAAATGTATGCACAAAAAATCCATACAGACCCAAAAGATGGAATTCTGCTGGAATCTCTTGGCTTCTAAATCCATAGACAATCTTGCTGGAACTGAGTTTAAGTTTGTTTTTCCTGATTCTAACAAACTCCATGCACTAAAATAGAAACTTTACAAGATCTCCTGTTCAGAGTGGAGTGGAGATTCATAATTAGGTATCACTAGCATGTTAATTAAACCCACAACATAATAGATAACTTCTCCTAGTGGCTTCATATACTGGGGCTATTAATCAGGAGATGGGAGAGAGCTGAACTATGGGAAGCCCTATGGTGGAATGCTGAAGAGATTAAAGTCTCCCTCCTCTAACTGAAACCAACCCTTGAATAACTATAGGTAGTGAATGGATCCATACGTTCCTTGGGGAAGACTGAATATAATTATTCTCCTAGCAAAGATCAGTGGCACTGGCCATCTACATGGAAGCAAAATACCGATTCATCAAAATTATGGGTGATATTAATATGTCCCACCTTCAGATCTTATTAACTCCAAAATCATGACCATAATCATCATCTCTAACACATTGGGTCTTTGATGACTAGGACAAACCTATGTTGACTTGCCTCTGATTCCTTCAAATGAAGAAGGGAGATTGAAGTCCCCAGAACAATAAACCTGAGAAAATCAACACCAATCTGACACTCAGAACCAGCAGTTTGGATGGAGTGCAATTGTGCGTCAGGAGAACAGTACATCAGCTACAGTTCCAGCTTGTCACTCACAGCCACCCTCAGGAATAAGGCCTCACATTCATTTTTATATGGATCAGAGCTTTTATGAACTGGCTGTAGAAAGTGAACTTAATAGAAAAGATGACCTTAATAGAGATGTTACCTAAGGAAAAGAGTTAGAAACATTTTTTTAAAGTCCAGAACACAAGAGAGGATTTGGAAATGACTCAGACAATCACCCTTCTAATTCAATGAACTATAAGAGGGAGGAGGAAGTAGGGCCCAAAAGACTTGCAAGATTCTTTTACTGCAGCCAATAAGTTGTTCCTGTATAATTGGTTCCCTGGTCTGATCTGTTTAGGGGGCTGACACATGCAGAGTCTTCCAAATGACAATCACTATCCTTCCTCCTCTGCCATAAGAAGCTACTGATGGCAAAACCTCAAACCTGGATTGGTACCTTATCAAAAGGAGAACTTTTCTCTCTTCAGATCTTCCCTCTTACCATTTAATTATGGATAAGGAGAGATGTATTATATCAGACCTGCCATTGAAAAGCTGCAGCTGGAACTCAAAGTTCCCCAAAGGCAGCACCAGGTGAAGGTGAGGTACATTGTTTTTGATTGAAATATCTGACGCATATGCACCCATTGATTGCCAAGAGGTTTAACAACAAAATTGTGAAACTGAACATTGATTAACATCTGGCAAAGCCTACCTGTTAATGAAAGGTCCAACAAAAGAATCAGCACCAGGCAACTTCAAGCCAATCCCCTGTTTACCAATAACATTCAAACTGCTAACTGATGTGATAGCTGATGTAGTTCAGTTTCACTGACACCTCTATCGACCATACTGAACAAGTCAAGCCATGACTATCAAACATCAAAATCATCTGTCAGGCTATCCTACTTTCTTCATGTGGACTATTTGAGGCTGTATGGAAAAACACCATCTGAAATGGAATCACTGTTCCATTCTGTGCATATATACAGCCAAGATATTGCATGCAGTTTGGACTGGATAAATGTGTCACCCTCATCAACAGGGAATAAAATAGCGAAAACTGAAGGAATCAAGATGCCCTATGGAACTAATATAAAAGGTTGGATGAAGATGATTACTACGAATATTTCAGCATCCTTCAGGCTGATAACATCAAACACACAAAAGTCAAGAAGAAAGTTAGAAGTGAATACATCATGGGGATGAAGAAGATCTTAAAGTCGAAAGTCAGTGGCAGAAATAATGTCAAGGTGATTAATATCTTGGCAACTCCAGTTGCTAGATATATAGCTGGAATAGTGGACTGGACTCAAACTGGAAGCTTTGGATCGGAAGACCAGAGAAATAATGACAATGAATCATGCCTTTCATCCATGCAGCAACATTGACAAACTCTATTTAACAAGAAGCACAGCTGGCTATGGAATGTTGCAATTATACCAGACGTTGAAGAAGAAAAAGAGCATTGGAAGAATATCTGAAGGACAGTGAAGAAAATAGTGAAGCTAGTACACCATGAAAGTTTACTGAGTACTGGAGAGACCAAACTGGCCTACAGGAAAGGCCAAGTGAAGAGACGTGGCAAGGCAAAGCATTACAGGGCCAGTACACTAACAAACCATCAAGCAGAATAGATTATAACAAGAATCAGCAATGAGTAAGAGCATGAAAATTGAAAAAAAGAGACAGGGGCTAATTCTGGCTGCACAAGACCAAGCCTTAAACACAGACAAAATAGTAACAATCAGAGGTAGTATTCAGCAGGTTCTGACCAGTTCTGGAGAAACGCTAGTAGAAATTTTGAGTAGTTCGGAGAACCGGTAAATACCACCTCTGACTGGCCCCGCTCCCATCTATTCTCTGCCTCCCGAGTCCCAGCTGATCCGGAGGGAATGGGGATTTTACAGTATCCTTCCCCTGCCACGCCCACCAAGCCACACCCACAGAACCAGTAGTAAAAAAATTGAATCCCACCAGTAGTAACAATGGTGTTTTGGAATAACTTTAAGAAATACCATTTAGATACAAGCAAGAATTGGTAGGACTATGAAATAGACAAATAAATATAAAATGAAATAGTTAAAGTATTTTGGGACTTTAGAATTCAAACAGACAAGCACCTGCCACATGGCATCACAGATTTAACAATTGTTGATAAGAAAGACCAAAAAGTTTGGGTAGTGGATATGGCAGTATTCAGAGACAGCAGAAGAGTAGAGAAAGAATTGGAGAAAATTACAAAATACAAAGACCTGCCAATGGAAATAGAACAACTGTTGCAAAAGAAAGCAAACTACCAATAATAGTAGGCATTTTGGATGCAATCCCAAAACATTTGGAATATTACTTGAACACCATCAGCACTGACAAAATCACCATCAATCAATGGCAAATAAACAGCTCTACTTGAAACAGCTTACTGTATAACCTGCAATGGTTCCTTTATTATTTTAAACAACGACACCTGCCTATCTCAGGGAAAGTACTTGATAGGTTGGAAGGACTTGGGAAAGACTTGATAAGTGGATAAAAATGCCAAACCCAATCTAAACATCTGGCTGACTATGCAATCAACTGTAATATATTAAACTTGTATGCCCTTGACTTCCAATGATCCTGGACAGCTGACAACAATCAAAGAAATTACAATAATATTGACAGAAGGTTAAAGATGGGTAGAATAATAGACTAGCTGGAATGAAGCAAAGGGTTTCAGTGTCACTCCCTAAAGGTCTGGTAAAGCCCAAGTAGAGAGTTAATATGTCAAGAATCACTTCTATTAAGTTACCTTTTTATAATCAGAAATAGAGAAAAACATTGGTGTTAAATTAGCAAGCATTAAGACAACAGAGGCATAAACACAGGATGATGGGCAAATTCCAATAATTTTCTTGCCCTGTAGTACTCCATACTTCTGTTATTACTAGAGACAGGTGATTATACAAGCAATAGCAATAGCACTTAGACTTATATACTGCTTCATAGCACTTTAAAGACCTCTCTAAGCTGTTTTACAGAGTCAGCATATTGCCCCCAACAACATAGGTCCTCATTTTACCCACCTCGGAAGGATGGAAGGCTGAATCAATGTTGAGCCAGTGAGAATCGAACTGCTGGCAATCAGCAGAATTAGCCTGCAATACTGCATTCTAACCCCTGCGCCACCATGGCTCTTACCACTAACTTTACTGCCTGTATTCTTATGCCTTCTTGTAACTGCAAATTAAATGCCTGTGTTGAAATAGACACAAAACCAAAATGTGCACAACTAGAGATGAAATAGCAGTATCAAATTCAGAGGAATTAAAAGACTCTTAAAAACCTAGCATGTGGGAAACTGTCTAGAAGAGCACAATAGTCACCAAAAGGAATATGGAGTATCTCCTACGGCAAAAATAAAGGAAAACCAGTCAGGAGGTTTTTGCTGCAGTTTCCACTTGTAATTATAAGATTTAAATCATCAAAAACTACACTACTTTGCTTAAGGTCATCATCACCCATGCATAATTTTCTTGATATACTTCTGAAAGTAGAATCAAAATATTATGTATATATTTCATCTGGCAAACAGAAGAGGGTTTCCCCCCCCTGCACTGATCCCTCTACATTGCCCTCCATTAGCTTCCCCTCCATTCTCCTTTGCAAGAGCAGCCAAGACGCATCTCTTCTGCAAGGCTTTTAACTGCTAATTGTCAGTTAATAAATATTTTTCTTGCTTTTTTATTCTGTACTTGCATTTTTATTAGCTGCCTTGAATGCTTGATTGGAAAGAAAGGTGGCGTATAAAGAAAATGTATAAAAAATGAATAAATCATGCACGAATAAACCAGAGGCCTGGAGAAATGTTATGATAAACTAGAGAGATAAATTTGGGATTCTGCAAAACTTCAGAAATGACATTGTTTCAAGAAATCACCTTCCTGAATATCTCAGCTTTTACTTTTTAAAAATACAAGTTTATGCTAACATTTACTTTGAAGACATGTTTCTTGGCCAGAGCATATAATACCAGTTTAAATCCCAGAATATGCATTCCCTTGTTACAAACATAAGGATGATAAATTATATGCAGGAAGAGAAAAGATGTTATTATTTTGTGTTTAGGTGTCATCAAATTAGGTTCAGCTCCTAGTATTTTCCATTATTGGTCAACCTAACTGGTCTTTAGTAATAACTACTAGGTTTTATTTCCAGGGACATTACAACAATCATTTTGCCCTTTCTGTGATCTTCTTCTGCTTCTCCCAACTTTTGAAACCATTCTTTTTAGAAAAAAGGCCACCATCCATTTGTATCACCTGCTCAAAACATGGGAATGTCTATTTACTGATTACTGCCTCAGGGGAAGTAGTCATTCTTTTTTAGTCAAGGACAGATTGATTGGCTCTTCTTGCAGTCCATGATACTCTTAGTAACCAACTTCCAATCAATAATTTCAAGGCATCTATCTTGCCTTACACTTTCTCAAATGTCCAGCCCTCCTGGCCATTCATTACCATAGGAAATACTTCTTTATTCAATATTCTGATCTTTGTCAACAGTGTCACATTAGTGTTCAGCATTTTGAATTCTAATGGCATTGTGTAAATTTTTTTTGATTACAAAAATACGAAATGATTTTTTTTTAAAAAATTAAGCAAATAAAAATAGAGCTGATCTTAGAAACTTTTAGCCTACTAACACTAAGTGAATATTTAGAAATACATAGATATTTATAAATTTTAGTAGTTGTAGTAGTTATTCCCAACTGATGCATCAACTTCCTGTTAACAGAACATGGATGTGTTGACATGTATTCATTTGCTGGCATTACATAAGCTGTCAAAGGGCCCTGCAGCAAGATAAATTGAGGAGAAAAGAAATCTAAAACTCCCCTATGCTAACATAGCTTTGCAATGATCAAAGATACTTTCATAAGCGAAACATATCCAATTGTGGTTCACGTGGAACCTGTCATTTTTCTAGATACCTTCCACGATCTGTTTTGACAGCAACATTTCTCTTATATGAACTGAACTGGGCACATTCTACAATTGCTTAAAACTGTTAGATGGCAGCAAAGAAAACAAAAGCAAACCCAATGCCCATAGAAACAGAACGACCGACAGAAGGGGATTTCAAAAGTAGGAGAACAACACATCTTGAGAACGTTATGCAATGCCAATGAAATCTATTCTCAGCTTATATTGCAGTACAGGTAGTCCTCGATTTGTGATGGTAATTGAGTCCAGAGTTATTGTTGTAAGTCATGCTGGTCATTAAATGGGTTGCCACATGACTGATCCCAAACTTATAAACTTTTATTGCAGTAGTTCGTTATGCGAAGGTTGCAATTGTTAAGCAAATTCATTATTTGCAAAGGGCTTTTTTTTTAATGGAATCTGGAAATAAATCCAACTTTCCGGCAAAAAAAGGTTGTAAATTGTGGTCACGTGACTGTGGGATGCTGCAAATTGTTGCTGGATGCCAAGTGGCCAAAATGCTATCATGAATTTGTTGGGGCAGGGTGGCAGCCATCAGAACTTTAAATCTGAGTCATAAGCAACACTGTGGAGGTCACCAAACTACTGAAAATACATTGGAGGCTACCTGTATATTATGTTTACCCAGAAGCCATAAATTATAGGAACTATTCCTTTTTTTCTTCTTTCAAAGTTCAAGCAACCCACTCAATTCAGAATGAAAGTGGTCCTTCTATTTGTAGCCACTGGAATCTTTGTGAGTGACATCAGAAAATAGATGTTAGCTACATGTGTACGTTTCACGCTACACGCCTTTCCCAGCTGGCCTGGAGTATGGTGCACTGAATTTAACTAAACATGTATAGTATTGTATTGTAAATCTTTTGAAAATTAACTGCCAAGTCTCTATCATAAAGCATTCATTAATTTGAATAGTCTCTTTCAGATATTTATGAGTCTTAAATATACCCATTTATTAATTCTTCATATAAACACCTTAAAAATAATTACATGCTCTGTCAGAACTCTAATATACTTTCCGTTCTAGCTATAAAATAATTACCTGAACTGTTTCCCCCTACCTTCTTTTTTTTAAAAAAATTACCTTGGATTTTTTATTAAAAGTCATTAGTGTCTGCAAAGCCAATCAAATGATGTCTTGCTCAATGAAGTGCCAGATGCTTAATTCTCAGCCATAATTGACAGCTATTATATATTACATAGCCCAAGCTCCAGCTGTTGTTTAATCAATCAGTTTCTTTCTCATTTTCCTATAGCATTAATATTCAAACTGGCTTACAAATATATATTTAATAATAATGGGACAAGCAAAATATAAATCTGTACACAGTATGTTTTTCTTAAAGGCCTTCTTAAATCAATTTGGTTTTGAAGAATCCTGGTTTTAGCCATTAATACCCCAAAATCTATCCTTCCATTCTTCCTTCCTTCCTTCCTTCCTTCCTTCCTTCCGTCCGTCTTCCCCTCCTTCTTCATTTGCAGTTTGTAGCTTTTCTGGTATGTGTCATTTTTGTTGCTTTCATAAGAAGAGTTTTAGCCACTGCATTAACTTTGTATCTGTAACACTAGCAGCAAAGAAAATTATCACAATATTCCCTAATTATTAAACAATTTGTTTAAGTATTGAATTTATAATGTTCAGTAATTTATTTTTATTTGATTGCATAGGAACATTGAACTTCATAATCATTCACAATCACAGCATATCTCTCTCTGTGTGTGTGTGTGTGTGTGTGTGTGTGTGTGTATGTCATGTCATTGCACACCATTAGTGTGTCTGACCTGTTTTTTTTTCTTTCCCCCTTCCTTGCAAAATGCGATATTGCCTAAATGTGATATCCTTTTCCCAGCTGCTTTTCTTTGCACTGCAGCATGGCCCTAAAAACTGCTAATCGCAAGTTAATAAATTCAGCACTGTGGCTTTAGTTAGCTGATAAGAACGCTCCAGATGGCTGCTCCTTTGCTGTCTGACATTGACAAGACACTTATCAGTTCCCTTACTCTCCTGTAATCCCTTCCTCTCCAATGATTTTTAAATGCAAACATCAATTCTCTTTTTACTAATAATCCCAATGCCTTAGTGAGCATTACAAAGACCAAGGGACTGGGGAAAGGGGGTTGCAAGATTTGCCCCCTTCCCCAGCTTCCTCATAAGTTGAGTTCCAGAAACTTGCTCCATCATTTGGGGTCACCTGACTAAAGGAAAGGAAAGCTGAGTAAAACTGTAAGTGTAGTCACAATTACTTGACTTTTCACTTAGCAACCATTTTGTGTAATGATCAAGTTGCCAGTCCCAACTGTGGTTGCTACATTAGGACTGTCTATATTAGGGGTGTCAAACTGGATTTCATTGAGGGCTGCATCAGGGTTGTGTTTCCTCTTGGGGGCTGGAGTGGGCATGGCAAGCTTGATGTCACCTGTGTCAGGGGTGCCTGTGGTGATCCCAGCGCTCTGCTAGCAAAAACAGACTCCCAAGCTCCGTTTTTGGCTGTGACAGCCTCCTGCAATCCTCTGCCACCAAAAACAAAGCTTGGGAGAGTCACACGTAGCCCTTGCAAGCTCTGTTTTTGCTGTAACAGTCTCTTGCAAGCCTCGCCCAGTGAAAACAAAGCTTGAGAAGGCTGCACGCAGCCTTCCTGAGCTCCATTTTTGCTGATAGGGGCACCACGGTCTGGTCCTCCAGGGCACCCCTTCCTAGGCCAGATCTAAGTACCCCATGGGCCAAATCTTGCGTTTGACATCCCTGGTGTATATCAATACTGCAGCTCAAATCTATGTGGTATTCTCAAAACTGGATTAGTAAAATTCATTGATTGTTCAGCTGCTTGGGGATTGGGGTAGATGATGCAACTAGTGTTTAAGGCAGTAGTTGGGTTATTGCCTGGAGGGTCTTTCCATTTGTTTCCTTTCCAGCATTTTCCTGCAAGTACAGTTCTACTTTTTTCAGTTCAACCAAGCATTGTCCATTGGTTGCAACAGCAATTGACTTGTGTCCTGAGCCTGGCATCATGGACTGAGTGACAATAACTGGCCCACCCATCCAGTTTTCATGAAACTCACATTTTCCTAGGTTCTGCTCTGGTCTTTAACCAGTAAACCAATAGCAATAGCAATAGCAATAGCAGTTAGAATTATATACCGCTTCATAGGGCTTTCAGCCCTCTCTAAGCGGTTTACAGAGTCAGCATATCGCCCCACAGTCTGGGTCCTCATTTCACCCACCTCGGAAGGATGGAAGGCTGAGTCAACCTTGAGCCGGTGAGATTAGAACCGCTGAACTGCAGATAACAGTCAGCTGAAGTGGCCTGCAGTACTGCACCCTAAACACTGCGCCACCTCGGCTCCAAACCAGTTCACTTTTCATGACTATATTGTATCTGTGCTAAAGCCATCAAACCACAGTCAAACCTTGAGGCTAAAATACAACATTCTAAACAAGTTCATACAAAGTTACTTTGAAGAAAGTCTGTGTTCTATAAGTATACTAGGCACATATGAACTTTGAATGACATTTTATTCACCACTCATAAAGTGTCTGTTGTACTGGCAACAGTCCTGTAGAACCACTTCCTCTTTGTGGTACACTAGACCAACACTAATGTGTTTTAGGCGTCTTTTAAAAACTCAGGCTTTTATGATGGATTTCCTTGTAATTGAACTGTACTTCTCTCTAATGTATATTGCTTTATGGATTATTTTTATTCTCATCTTTATTCAGAGGATTTTGTAAATAAACCTGATAAATAATATTGAGATTGTTTCTGTGCTGAAGTGATACATAAAATATTTTAAACAATGGTAGTAGTTACAGTAATAAATCACCTGATTAAATCAATAAGTTGGTTGTATAATTATTAAATCAATAATACATCAACTTAAATAATTTTTAGCATTATCCTAAACATTATTAGAGGGCATCTGAAACATTTGCAGAAGGTTTGCACAGTCAGACTTCTATTTCTTACCTATGAACTTGATATCATTGCAAGTTTGTTCTTTAAAAAGCAGTTTCTTCAAAATCTCCTCTTACTATTCTTACATAACACATTTTTGAGATTGTATGTCAAATCCATTTCTAACTTCGTAAATGAATATTCCCTTTAAGAATTTATTTTAGGGTATTCTGATTAGGAATTCTCTCACATAGATATTAGCCAAAATGTTACCAAATTTAAAATTTGTTTCCACAGATCAAGTGCAGTTACCAATGTAGTCCAGTCCACTAATGAACATTTGGTTATTAAATTTAAAAATATATAATAGGTCTTCAGGTACCAAAGAGAAGGAATCTAATTTGCCCAATTATTACAATATCTAACGAAACCATGTTTAAGATATTTCTTATTTTCCATTAGTTTCCAGATTTAATGTTTCTATATCATATCTATTTTCAAGTTTTATAAGTATGGTAGGAGACCTCAGGGCAGAGCTGATTTTTATGTTTGCCAAATTTTAAATAGGCTACCAGTTCAGAGATATGTTTTAACGGTCTCTGAATCCTTTTTGCTGGAGAAGAACCAAATAACATTTATAATATATAAGCTTAAAGTTAAGATGCTCTGTCATTTTACTCATTATTTTAATGAACTCATCATAGTTGCTATGTAATAATAATATGCTATGTTATAGTCATTGAATTAATAGGTTGATACATGAGTTTGGCAGTTACTCTAGCTTTCTGTCTATCCATAAAATGGGACCCTCCGACCCTTTCTTTTATTTTTATTACTTTCTCTAAAAATGAATTCATTTACAAAAGAATATTAAAATTATCTTTAGTTATCACATTCATTTTAGAAGCAAGAGTTCAGGCTCATCCAAATTTCAATATTCTTTTATCTCTCTTTTAACAAGGGTTATGATACATATTCTAAAATATTTTATCTCTGTAAGGTTAAGTTCTGTAAAGTAGATACTCCATGCATTTTTTTAACATTATTAAGTGGTTGGTTTTTCTGATATATATATATTCTGACCCCCTCCTCCGTCCAATAATGACTGCCGAGACAAGCTTAACTGGAATGTACTTTAATAGCAAGAAACCAAAATCTCGGTGGCTGAAAGCCAAGCATAACAAACAGATAAGGACCTTGGCAGCAACTCAGACAAACTCAGGCAGCAATAAACACAGATAAGGCTTGGCAGCCATCCAGCCTGCCAAGCTCACAGTAACGTCCTCCGACATTCTGCAAAGAGGGGCATGTGCTCAAGTAGCTTTTTATAGTCTGTAGAGGAGCCTAATGACCACCAGTTGAGTACAATTGCCTCCTGTAATTGCGTAATTGTTCCTGGCGCCTAGTAGCTCTTCAATGGCGTGCATTCAGGAACAACTCACTACTGGCCTCCAGCTCACTCTTCCTTGTCTCCTCCCCACTGGTCCAAGGCTCAGGTGCCTCCTGGTGGCCAACCAGCCTCTCTGCCCCCTGCTTGGAGTCGGAACCCTGTCCAGGGTCCTCCACATCCTCCAGAACCGACTCATAGGGCCCCTCGCTGTCGGAGTCTGGTGGCAGCTCCAACGGCACCTGCTGGGCCAAAACACACACACACACACACACACACATCCTACATCTATGAAAGCAGTAGGAATATCACCGTAGAGGGTTACTCGGATTGCTTTACTTAATTTGTATCTTAAAAGTTTTATTTCCACTGGCGTATAAAGAAGGGGCATTTTGTAGTTTGAAATATTACAAACAGTAAAGAAATCCTGCAGCAGTGGAACTAACAGATAAATTCTTAAAATTTTTTTTTTAAAGAAATTGAGAGATAAATCCATGGCCACAGTGTTGTGATTCTCCTGTTTCTCCTCCCTCCCCCACAACATTCTGCTCCTACTCATAGGTTTTATTTATTTATTTGTACATTTATTTATTCTATTTATATAACCATTCATGTCACATACATGACTCTTGCTGGATTAGAGTATTAAAAATTAAATAACCAAAATAATTAGAACAAAATAATAATCTGTAGGAGGGTATAATCAATATCACTAACAATACAGTCATTTTGCAGGCTCCATACCACCACTGTATCAGATTTCCAGGTGAAATAGCAAAGCATTCTGTTCAGGTCCTTCCAGATGACCAGAAAGATCAGGGCCATTCTCACCCTAAAGGGAAGATGTTCTGTGTTGGTTTTTGACTGTAATAAAGATTGCATTTATTGAAAAATTGGAATTGTGTTCTAGAAGATGGATGGCATAGTAGAAAAAGGCTGTCTTTCTGCGTCACATTAGAGGACATTCATTCATGGACAAGACCCATAATTTCCTTTCTGTTGAAATTGATAGGCCATGTAGATATGATTTGGGAGAGGAAGTTTCCTCAATAACGCAGCCAATGCCATGTATGGCTTCAGAGGTCATAACCAGCATCTTGAATTGAACTGAGAAGCAAACCGAAACCAATGCAGGATGTCAACCGCATTGCTAACTTCACAAGGAGAAGAGATGTATAATTGGGTATCATCAGCATACTGATGTTCCCTTATCCCATAACTACAGATGACCTCACCCAGTGGCTTCAGATAGATGTTACACAGAAGTGATCAGTGCCAATTTGGTCTAGCGGGTTAGGCACCAGGTTAGAAAACAGGAGACTGTGAATTCAAATATTGCCTTCTCTCTCAGCCCAACTCACCTCAGAGGGTTCTTGCTGTGGAGAAATTAGGAAGAGGAAGATGTATTGGACATGTTAGCTGCCTTCAGTTGTTCGCAAAAATAATAAAGGTGGGATACAAATAAATGCATGAAATAAAATACATAAAATAAAGTAGGGGCTGGGGGCACAACTGCTTTTATTTCTGTATCTTCAGAATTTCTACTGAGAGCTAATTATTGCTTATGGGAACTTGCTCTCCAAAAGCGGCATTATTCTGGAAGAGTGCTCTTATATAACTTTGCCTTCTGGCACAGCATTCTCAGCTATCTTCATTCATGAGGGGCTTGGAAACAAATACCCTTTCAGAATTACAGGTGTGAGATTGCTAATTAATGTAAATTAAATGCATATGTATGTATAAACGTAAATGTATCTCAAACTTGATCAAGACTAAAAATTAAGAGAATACTAGGGAAAAACCCTCAATCATTTCAAAAGCTGAAAATACCCAGAGAGATCCTTTTCTATTAGTTGGCTTGAAGTATAGTATTCCTGCGGGATGTCCAGTGAGCTTATTCAGATAAAGCTGGTACTTTCCCAACCATCTGGGTATATTCCTTAGGGCCTAGGCATTAACAGATTGCAATATTACTACTGAATATAAGAAAGCCTATTATTACAGGGCTTCTCACATTGTTAAGGTTAAGTATGACCTTCAAAATGATAAATTATGGCTAGTAAATGTATAACATTTACAAAGAACATCCAAATGCTAAATCAGTTAGGGCTGCCCCCAAGAAGGCTGCATTCTGTAAATTCTACAAGGAATATCAGAATAAATAGCAAGTTGCCCACTGTAAATTTGTGACAACTGCCTGTCACCCCCCCCCCCCAATATTAACTTGCATTGCCAAATATGTTTATGTGGTGCAATGCAAGAAAACCTGCAGAATTGTTTTAGTGGCTTCATCCATATATGGCAAGAGGTATTTCAACTATGGGACATTGTTAGACTCCCTTCCAACCCACTGGAGAATAAAACATTAAGTTTTATTAAGTAAAAAATGGAGAGTTTGGCTGAAAAATAATTACGCCTTCATAATAATGACTGTGAATGTGTCACTGGTAAGACCCAAATCAAAGTGCCTACCATGACTTTCCTCAATCCAAATGTTAGCAGGAATTGTACTGAGACTCTATAGGAGATAAAGTTATGGGCAAGGACAGATTCCCTTCCAAGAAATTAGCTTTAGTTATGCTCATTTAAATATCTACAAAAATACCCAGTTTTAACTGTAGAAGTATGCTTACCATGGATCAAGAAACATGAAGCATAGTTTTAATAAAAGTTGACTGAGTTGCTTCTATATTTTTTAATTCTAAAACTGCTTCATACAGAAAGAGATTCGGGACCTTAACTCAAAATAATTTGATTGCTGCAAGAACAAAGTTATTGTATTCAGAAAATTTATCTAAAGCCTGGGAGCCTTCTGGGTACCGGCTATCATTTTTTAAAGTTTGTTACTTCAAAGCAGGAATACTTTCCTAAATATTTAAATAGTTTAATCTATTCAATTTGAAATTTTCCAGTTTTGGTGGGAGTTGACACACTGCTTAACAAATGAAAACATTTTCATTTAATTTCTAATTTTTCATCATGTCAATATATTACTACAAACTGGAAGGTCCATTGAACATTGGCTTGTGTCTACGGGTGAGAATGAAGGGGTCATCAAAATAAAGTAGGACAGATACAGTATTATTCCATAAAGTCAGAGCAGTGTTTCTCAACCTTGACAATTTGAAGATGTATAAACTTCAGCTTCCAGAATTTCTCAGCCAGCATGTATGTTGAAACCCATACATCTGTCAAGGTTGACAAATACTGGATTACAAGGTGAAATTCAGATTTTAAAAATGGCTTTTCAAACAGAAAAAAATTAGTAGAATATATAAAAATTAAGTAACAAGAGAGTAAATATAACACTTTGATTTCTTTTTAGTATCAGGATTAGGGCATAAAGAGCTCCAATGATTGCATACTTGATTTGCATATAGGTATTCTCACTCAGCATCATCATGGCCAGTTACTCAACGATTTATGGATGTAATTGCTAATTTCTTCACTGAGATTAGCAATGGTATGCTCTTTATAGAAAAGGAAATTGGAGCAGCAGAGATGCAAGTAACCTCATTTCCTCCAGGATATGCATGGCAGAGAAAGTGGTCTGTCTCACTTTTTGCCTTGAATTGCTATGGTAGGATTTGTTTCTAAGAAATCTTTTAAAATATCTCCAAGGAACTTCAGATGCATTCATCAGTTTCCTTATAGATGTTCCCTTGAACATGAAAAAACGAGGGCTTCAAATGTGCATTAGAGAAAATGCAGATATTACTTTCATTTTCTGTGACAAATAGTTTCTTCTGTGCGGCTTTCTATACTCAACTATAGGGTGCTGATTGGCATCCTTTTCTCTCTTCTATTTTAGACATAAAAAGTAAAAGTAGCTCTTTTGGTCCATGGGAAAAATATGCTTAGGTACTGTTGTTTGGATTACCTTAGCTACAGTTAACTCACATTATTTTGATTATTTGATTATCCCACTCAAAGCGGTACTTGAGAGACTGCCTGCTGCCAATTACCTCCCAAAGACCCATTAGATCATACAGGGTTGGCCTCCTCCGGGTTCCGTCTACTAGCCAATGCCACCTGGCTACTACCCGGGGGAGGGCCTTCTCTGTGGCAGCTCCGGCCCTCTGGAACGAACTCCCCGCAGGGATTCGGACCCTCACCTCTCTCCAGGCCTTCCGAAAAGCCATCAAAACCTGGCTTTTCCAGCAGGCCTGGGGTTGATGAGTTCCCCTCCCCTCTCGACTTGTGTGGTTGCGTGATTCTTGCTTATTTTAATTATCTGTATTCTGTTCTATGTTCCCCTTTTCCCCTTTTTGAATTGTTCGCCGCCCTGAGTCCTTCCCAGAGAAGGGCGGCATACAAATAATAAAATTCAATTCAATTCAATTCAAAGCTCCACCTCGTTTTATCTAGCCCCTTGTCTTGAATGATTAAATCAGCATATTTTATTATCAGTGTTGGCTAGCAGACTTGGTCTGTTAGCAAGATTATTTATTGAAAAGTGCACTAAGCTAATGCCTTGAATTTTGGCTCAATATAGCAATAGCAATAGCAGTTAGACTTATATACCACTTCATAGGGCTTTCAGCCCTCTCTAAGCGGTTTACAGAGTCAGCATATTGCCCCCAACAACAATCTGGGTCCTCAAAATCAGCAGCAGCACCTCCCGCCCGCAGAACCTACAGTGAAAACTTTTACTCCGTTTTATTTCCTACTATAACCAGTGGACACGCTGTCAGTTAGAGCTTCTTCTGTTATCCTCTGCCAGGGAGCCAGGCAGGGCAGCAGGTGCTTGCGCAACCTCGTCCGGCGCCTGAAGCCCATGGGGGCAGGACCCAAGGTTTGGCACCTAGAGTCGGGGCGTGAGGGGAGCCAAGTCCTGCCGATCTTGGCTGGCCCGAGCACCGGCTGCTCCTATGGCCAGGGCAGATGACAGCCGCCTTCCCAGTGCAGCCACCGCCCATCCGTCCGCCAGAGAAAGGCAAAGCCGGTTGTGCCGGATGCGCAGAACCGAGGCGGGGAAGAAGATTGAGAGACGTGGAGCCACAGACTCCCTCCTTTCCCCCGCCCCACAACTCGCCTCCTTGGGTGGGACCAGGGCGCATGCAGGGTGAGTGGAGTTTGCAACCAACTTTAAAGTGAATGGGACTAAATGGGACAGAGAACATAGAGGGATGCAAGGGAACTTGGAGGTAATCTATTCTAATGCCTTCCCAGGGCAGGAGTCCTTACACTTCCTTCTCTTTAAGAGCTGTCAGTGGCAGACATGAAGGAAATGGAGCGTGTGTGTGTGTCTGTGTGTGTGTGTGCTTGTGTGTGTGTGAGAGAGAGACAAAGATAGAGAGATAGAGATAGATAGATAGATAGATAGATAGAGAGATAGAGAGAGAGAGAGAGAGAAAGAATGAGAAAGAGAAAGAAGAGAAAGAAAGAAAGTTGGAGAGAGAGACACACACACAAGAAAGAAGGAAGGAGGAAGGAAGGAAGGAAGGAAGGAAGGAAGGAAGGAAGGAAGGAAGGAAGGAAGGAAGGAAGGAAGGAATGGAGGGAGGGAACTTATGATCACAATTGAGTCCAAAATGTTGGTTGCTAAGCAAGAGCGTTGTTAAGTGAGTTTCACTACATTTTTCAACTTGGCCATGCCCACTCGGTCACACAACCAAGCCACTCCCACCTGTTCACATGATCGCCGAGCCACTCCCACAAAACAGGCCACATCTACAGAATAGGCTCTAAAAAAATTTGAAACCCACCACTGATCTGTCTACAGTTGGTTTCGTTGAGTTGCAATGTTGATGCCCTCAGATTGAATAAACAGCTGTTTTACTTTTTGTTTAACTTTTGATTCCAAATGTACTCTAATTTTTAGGGTTTTTTCCTAGCTCAATGGAATATTAGAAAGTAATTGAGTTAAAAATCTGAGGACTCTGCAGGATAACACTCCAAAAACAGAAGAGAATGGGCCCAAATTTGTAGACTTTGGCTGGAGACTGATTAAGAAAATAATCCAGAGAAAATATTTTCCTCAAGCATCTCTATGGGAGAGAAAACTGGACAGTGATTTGGCATGCTGCCAACCATAAATATAATAGAAGCCATGCTTTCTGTCTCCTGGTTTTGTATTGCTTCATACTGTATTGTTATATTTGTTTGTAAGCCATCCAATGAACTTAGTTATGGGCCACATTACATAAACCCAATAAGAAAAACCAAATAACATAGAATCCAAGATTTTAAATAATGAAATACTCATTACTATCTATTATTAAAACTTGCAATATTTATACAAACTAAGTATTATACTAGTTGTTTCTTTGTTTTACCGCAGAGCTTAGCTTCACCAAAAATTACAGAGTTCTATGACTATTTTTTCTCCATTTACTAGAACTCCTCTGCTAAAGCTATTCTTATCCCCATGAGCAAGAAATAATATCTCCATGGAAGAAATAATAGCAATGGTAGGAAATAAAAGAAATAAGCAACTCCCCCTCTCTCCCAATCATATATAGTACATTTTCTGATCTTTATTAATGTATGTAATGGTGTTTTTATTCACCTTTAAATAAAGTTCTAGGAAATACTCTCTTTAAAAACTATGTCTATGTGTTTGTGTATATGTACTATATAGAGAGCTATTCCAAGAACATATCTGTGTACTTCATATACCTTGCCTCCGAGTTTGTGGGATGTGAGCAGCAGCTTGCTAGGTAATTTTTAGATTAAAAATGCCAGTTGCCATAAGCATGCTTGGAGTAAAACCAGGGTTTGGTTACACTTGTGAGACACTAGGCAATATATGACAAAACTCTAGGATTCTCCATAATATTAGCAGGAAAGACTGCAAATAACCCAACCTATACTTTTTATATTTTACTAAAAACATTATGGGAAAACAATCTGTCTATGTTAGATGGTGGAGGTCATTATCAGTGTGCCCATCTGGCATTGTCCACAGCATATGGAAGATTATAACTTGGGAAGTAGGAAAAGTAAGTGGTAGAAAGTATGAATTAATTAATGAAATGGAAAAAATAATTATCTGGTATATGAGGGAAGATGAAAGAAGCAGGAAGGAAGTTGTTTCTTTATTACAAAAAATAAAATGATACGGTGAAATTGAAGTGAGGAAAAGTAGTATTTTAAACATCTAAGGGGAATAATAAAGATATATCAGAGTGGAATAGAGTCAAAGGTTATAAATGTTAGCATCCAAGAAAATTGATGAAAAGATGCCATAGTAAATGCTACAAGAATATTGAAAAAACAGTAAGACTGCAGGTATAGATTGTGTAACTAGAGAATTATGTATTAAAATATTGACGTTGGGTTGGATAAAGGAGGGTTGTGGCTCTGAAGACTGGACCTCTGTGCCCAACACACAATTTGGGGTTTTCTTCCTCGGTAGACATTAGTTGAGTATAAGGGAATGGACATTTCAGAAAAGGGTGGGAAATGCTGGAAACAATGGGTGTTGCATCTCTTGTAAATCCAGAAAACACAGCCGGGTATCTGAATGCAAAAGATAACAGAATAACAGAGTTGCAAGGGACCTTGGAGGTTTTCTAGTTCAACCTGTGATGGCGAACCTATTGCACGTTTGCCAGAGGTGGTACACAGACCCCTCTCTGCTGGCACACATGCCGTCATCCCAGGTCAGATCTCTGTGGCGTTTCTTTTGTGAGCTTGTGTTTCCCTCCAAACGACAAAACAGAAGCTCACGAAAGAAAAAGATCTTACCCCTTGCCGCACTGCCAATGTTGGTATGCCCTGCCAGCTGGTCTTTGGGTCACTACTGTGCATGGGCACATGTCCACGGATGTGCACATGCATTTTCATGCAGGTGCACATTCATGTACACACATTTGCATATGTACACATTCACATGTGCGCACCTTTCAGTTTAGACATGCATGCATGCACAGTTTGGGCACTTGGTGTCTAAAAGGTTTGCCATCACTACCCTATATCACTTCAGACAAATGGATGTCCATCTCTTCTTAAAAACTTCCAGTGTTGGAACATTTACCACACCTGGAGGCAAGTTGTTCCACTGATTAATTGTTCTAACTGCCAGGAAATTTCTCCTTAGTACTAGGATGCTTCTCTCCTTAATTAGTTTCCACCCATTGCTTTTTGTTCTACCTCCAAGTGCTTTGGAGAATAGGTTGACCTCCTCTTCTTTGTGAGTCTCTGTTAGACATTGGAATACTGCTATTATTCCACACCAGGTCCTTCCCTCCCTAGGTGGCAGAACCATTCATGTCAGGGCATGTGTCTAAGGATGTGCTCCTGTGGTATCTTCAGCCAGCCTTGGGGCTCTGATTAAATGCATATGTACTCACCAGAAATCTGCCAAGAATTTTCCTTTCCTGTCCAAAGAGTAATAACACTTTATGGTGGGGTGGAGTGGGTTGGGGTATATGTAAGTTCATTCATTTTAGGTTGCACGGCACCACAGAATTTGAGATTCCTGGGCCCAGAGGGAGTTTTTAAAAACTAGAAGCACTTATAAAACTCCCAAAAGGAACATGGATAATGGAAACAGAGTAAGAGCCTGCTTTCTGGAGGTCAGAAGCCATATTGATTCCAGCTGATTTCATTTCAAGATAGTCTTCAAGCAACAGCAAATCTCCCGCTTTCTCTGGCCAGTGGCCTGTAGTCTGCACAGGCTTTGCATTTCAAACCTAATAATTTAGATGTATTTGGTGAATAACTACATAAATATCATAACTCTTCAGACCAGCAATTCCCCAGCATAACAATTCAGACTAGCAATTCCCCAGTACCATCCAAAAAAAAAGAATATAATTCTGTGTGCAGTGACCCAGGTGGAAGATATCTTCACTGTTTCACTCAAGTGATTGCAAATAATCTGGTGTATTTCATGAAGAAGGAAGGCATTGACAAAAGCTTGGAGGAGATTCTACATATGTTAACACATGGCTCTAATGATCAGACGTGGATTTACCATATCAAGCTAAACATTGTACAATTCCAAAAATAACAGAAGATTTTAATTCTTGGTGTAAAACACATATTTTTAGAATATGTGAAAAAATTGCAAAAATTAAATTTCAGCCCATTAAATGACACAACCTAAGATGCACATGTATTGTCTGGAAGAGGTGAGAAGACCTGGTTCCTCATCAGACTCTGGGAATGAGAGGAAGACCCTCACTTCATCACACTTGCCATCTTTTAGCTTTCTTTCTCTTATTGATTTCATTGCAATTTCATTGTTGAGTTTTGGGCAGCATACAAGTTTAATGAATTCTCATCATCATCACCAACATCATCAATTTGGCTTCCCTGCCACTGCTCCCCAGAGTCAGACCAAGCATCTTGGCAAGCCTTCGATTACCCTTCAAGAACATTTCCTTTGAATTTCCAACTGTCACTCTGTCAAAGAAAAATACACAAAGCAAGTGCAAAGTTTCTTCTCTAACCTCCCCATCTCTCTCTCTCTCTCTCCCTCCCTCCCTCCCTCCCTCCCTCCCTCCCTCTCTCTCTCTCTCTCTCACACACACACACACTGTCCATATCAGCAGAATGCAAAATTATTCTTCTCAGCCTGGAATTGTAACTGCCAATAACTGCATTATACTCTCACCAGTCCTATTTCTCACCCCATGAAACCTAGCCAAAGCAGGCAGCCTGGTTGGAAACTTTTCCAGTTCTTTTATTAGCCAAAGCTGAAGGATTGTCTGTTTAAAAAATAAAGACTGGAGCCAAACATGAATTAGAAAACAATTAAATGAACTGCTTCATCGAGAAAAATCAAAACAGCCATTCAAAACAAGAATTTCTTTTTGGCTAGGACAGATTCATGTTGTCCTAACCATGGTGTAAAATTCTTGGAAATAGGTAGGGTGTTTTGGTCTAAAGTGAGAACACTGGATATGATTTTTCCTAGCTACATAGTTTCTAGGCTCAGAATGCCCCAAATAATATGGTGATCCTGAAATCACAATTCTCTATTTCTTTACTTGCCCAGAGGCTTTAGATTTTAGCATTTAAAATTTCTCATTTTAAGTATGGGTAGGAATCTCTCAGAATTCATACAAACTGAGCCAATCCCCCAAACAAGAAAATGTTTAACTAAGGGAGAATCTCCTCTTAACTAGAAAATGACATAGATGCAGATTCTGCCAAACTCCTAGAAAAACAGATGGCTTCCGCAATTCACCCAGCCATTGTTAACATGCCTGGTATATTCGAATACGCCAGAAGCCTGTAATATTGCCAGCGATCTATGCATGAGCCCATCCTTGGGGGAACAGGAGAGACAGTTGCCTCTTTGATGAGCCATAATTCCCCGAATCCTAGTTTCTTTTTAAAAACTGGAGCTATTTAGCTGAGTATATACGGTAGTAGTGTCTCTTAGTAACTGAGTTCTGGGGGAAAACATTTACTTTTTCCATCAGTTTTGTTTTGTAAAAAAGGCTTTTTTTCTGTTTTTCAATGTTTTTTAGACAATGAGTAAATAGTATGTCCTATTTAGTTCAGGCAATAATGGATATGCATTCTATCTGGAGAACCAAGTTCACAATTCTTTTTTTTTAACTTTATCTGCTGGAAATGATTACAGTTTCATGAAACATAGTTTAGAAATCAAAGTATTGGTGTAATTGGGCATTAGGATGTCTATCCCAAAAAAATATTGTAAAAGAAAAGAGTTTATAATGTTTTTAACTGAACTGTTACTTTTAAATATGGGATTTTTTCTGTGTTTCTTTAAGTCAATGCATATAAATAATCAGATTGTTGTTATTCCCAATATGAAAAATTTGGGACACTAGCAAAAGTGGGAATTATTCCAGTCCTATCATTCTTGTCCAGATTTCTGATGATTTATTACAGGTAGTCCTCAATTTATGACCTCAACTGAGCCCAACATTTCTGTTGTTAAGCAAGACAATTGTTAAGTGAGTTGTGCCCCATTTTACAATCTTTTTGCCACAGTTGCTAAGTGAATCACAGCAATTGTTAAGTGAATCATGAGGTTATTAAGCGAATTTGGCTTCCATCATAGCAAAACAATAGCACTTAGACATCACTTCATAGTGCTTTTACATCCCTCTCTAAGTAGTTTACAGAGTCAGCATATTGACTCCAACAATCTGGGTCCTGATTTTACCCACCTCAGAAGGATGGAAGACTGAGTCAACCCTGAGCTTGGTGAGATTTGAACTGCCGACCTGCAGCTAGCAGTCAGCTGAAGTAGCCTGCAATACTGTACTCTAACCACAGCGCCACTTCGGCTCAGCTCATCATTGACTTTGATTGTCAGAAGCTGGCTGGGAAGGCTACAAATAGTAATCATATGACCCAGGAGATGCTGTAATGGTGAAAACCAGTCGTAAGTCACTTTTTTCAGTGCCGTTGTAATTTGGAATAGCCATTAAATGAATAGTTGTAAGTCGAGGACTACCTGTATTTACTTCTAGGGAAATGAAAGTGGGGTCTAACGTTTCTTTTCCTTTTTACAGACCCGTAAAAGTTCTAAATGTGAGGGTTCGTTGCAAAGTTACATTTTCATCACCATCATAAACTGCAAACGATCACTAAAGTTGCTAACAGAAGTCTATCTGTATATTTAAAGACAACACCCAGACCAGTTGTTAGTTAGGACATGTATTAGCTAATAGAAATTTAACTGCAACTTTTTCCTTTGGGCTTAATAGTTTGTAAGATGTAGGTAAGAATCAGGAAGTGGTGCTGGGAGTAGAAAGTAGGAGACACGTGCATGGAAGGGAGAATTTGGCAGCCAGCAACAACAGAAAAGAAAGGGAGTATTATTGCCTGCAAAAATACCAACTAGTCATGTTCAGTGCCAGTTGGATCAGAAGCCATTTCAAGCCAGCCATTTCTAGCATGTAAGATTACATACAGCAGAGAAGATCTAACTCGAGCGTATTAAGAGGATGCTTCCAGAAAGGCCTCAAACTTTCCCACCACACACAGTGAGAGGACACTGGAATTTTCTTTTATTACACTTTGCAACCCAGACTAGCACTAAATATAACTTGTTTTGATCTGTGGGCTCATTTTTGCTTCTCTGATTTTGTACAGCTATGTGGGCTTTGGTGATTATCACTTATAAAAGTTATCACAAGGGGATCAATCAGGAACCATCTTGCCAAAATTACATCTGGTCATCTAAGTGAAACATCTCAAGAGGCTCTCCTGGATTCCTTCTTGGGGAAAGTACAATAGAGAGTGGGCAGGTGGCAAACCTTCTTAATCTCCCCTGCTTTGAAACACATTTCCTCCAGGTGAAGATCTATCTCCTCCCTCCTTACATTTCACAAGATGATTATAAACTAGTATATTTCCATAATGTCTTATTCTCATTAATTGTGAATGTCTCTACCCTTACTGCAAAAGAAACTCGGCATAGATTCCATTGCTACTCTACAAAATGCCCACCCATCATTTCTCTAAAACACAGGACATTACTAGAACTTCTGCCTTGTCTGCAGAATATCCCAGATTGAATTTCTGACTCTTCAGGCATAGCTTGGAAAAATTGTGACTCAATTATTTTGACATAATATGGAGAAATTCCTGGACTGTCCTTAATTCGGTTCTTGAGCCCCAATAAGCACCCATAGTAGTAAACTAAGTCAATCCCAAACAATCATTAAGACAAAAGGCAATGCATTCAACAAAGCATTAGTATTGCTTTTTTTTCTCTGACATGCCTATAATAGACAGAAGAAAAGTTTTTGAATATGCTTTGCATGTGAAGATGCTTCATCCAGTTCTCTATCTATGAACAAATGCCTCTTCTGGGTACTAAACATGCAACATGAAGTGAAGCAACTCAGCCAGTCACTCTGCTCTTCAAAGGCTTCTTAGAAGCAGCATCTAAGGAGTTCTTTGTTTGAAGTTTCATTGAAGCAAAGCACTCCTTTGAAGCTTTGCACAGCCTTACGGGCTTCATGCTGGAAACCACAGATTTATTGTTTTTAACTCCATAAGAATCTATTGTTGCTGTATCTACAATTATTCAGTTGCAGCGTATATTTATATGGTGTTAACAGCCAAACTGGGATTCCTATAAGCACAGGATAGTCATATGTGTTTCCATTAAAATCAGGGCTCTCAAAATTATAGGTGCTGCAGGAAGCCAAGATTATTAGCCTGAAGGCAGAGACACTGAAGCCTTTTCATATATTGGTGCAGAATTTATTACATAAATTAAATATTTAAAAAAACTTATATGAAGCAGCTATTTACAAAGCAAAGATGCAAAATAGCCATTTATTTTGGCCACTGAGTTGGCACCATATTTCATAAAGCAAAACATCAATATTTTGTTACTGAATTAATATGCAGTATTTTTTCAGATTATATCTAGGATGCTATAATATAGGAAACTCATCCTACTAAGAGATGCTCCAATCTGTTTCTGTTTTCTAAGCAAAAACATCTTTCAGTTCCTGAATGTGTTGCTCATCTACTTTCCCTTCTCTTTCTTTGGTTCATATAGACTCCTTCCTTTTTACCTTTGCCTAACAGAGAGACTTATGGTTGTTTGCTCACTCATTGATGCTCTGATTCTTTGCTTGGTAAAGGAACAGCACTGCACAGGGGCTGCTTCTGAACCTCTCCTCCTTGGCTGTTTCATTCTTTCTTCTTTTAGGCAGCCACAGCCACAGCCACAGCCTCTTGGCCTAGTTTCCCTGGTCAGACTCCCTACTGTCTCTGCCTTGATAGGGCCAGCACTGCCTCAGAAACAGAGTCTGCCTCAGATTTTGAGAGCAGCAAGGATCCCTGGAGGGTGACATGCTCATTAGGAAAAGCGTAACCCATCTATCCATCCATCCATCTATCCTGCTGTTGTTGGGAGATTGGGTGGGGTAGGCCAAAGTTTGAAGCCAGTTCTTTTTCTGGAGAGTTTCCAATGGCACAGCTGTCATATCTACAGGATCTCAGAGCCCTGGCTTTGCTGAGAAGCACTTGCAGATCTCACAGAGTGACTGTTCCAGGATGAAGAAAATCGCTTGGAGGTCTTGGAGGATCACGTTGCAGGCAATGGGCTGCATGTTTGAATCTTGAACTAGATAAACTTCTTAATCACCAGATTAAATTTGGTGCACAGATTTAACAGATAAAAATATCAATAGCAATACAGTTAAAATAGTATTATAAAGTGTCATTTGTATAATTTATCCTTAGTACTGTAAACAATTTTGAAAATTCTGCAGCTAAACTTTTATTAATCTTTTCTAGGAAATCAAGAAATTTGGCATGATGAGTATTTGGTACTATGCGTATTGCTTCTTGTGCTGCCTATTGGTGATTTGGAAAATAGTGTGATCTCCTCTTCTTTGTGGAAGCCCCTCAAATATTGGAACACTACTATCATGTCACCCCTAGTTTTTTCTTTTCACTTGACTAGAAATACCCATGAGCAACTGTTTCATGTGTTTTAACTTTCAGAGCCATAATCATCTTTCTTCTCTGCACTCTTTCCAGAATCTCAACATCTTTTTTATATTGTAATGACGAAAGCTGGATGCCATATTCCAAGTGTGGCCTTACCAAGGCATGATAAAGATGTAGTAAGGCTTCATGTAATCTTAATTCTATCTCTCTATTAATGCAGCCTAGAATTGCATATAATATATGAAATCCTAGGCTGCACTAACATACTACATTACATTACATTACATTACATTACATTACATTACATTACATTACATTACATTACATTACATTACATACATACATACATACATACATACATACATACATACATATGTTTTTGTAGATTTTCACGGGTGCAGGTATGCTGGTCTTGGTCTTGTTGTATTTGGGTCTTTTCCCATGTAAGATTGAGATTGTCTTCGCAACGTTTCAGCGAGGTCTCATTCGCCATCCTCAGGCTGGTGTTTTTGGCTTAAAGCAGCTCCAGCCAAAAACACCAACCTGAGGATGGCGAGTGAGACCTTGCCAAAATGTTGCCAAAACAATCTCAATCTTACACAGGAAAAGACCGTACAACAAGACCAGCAATTTGATATGATTTATAATGGGTGCGGTGTAGTTTCCATTTACCATGTGGAGAGAGATGCTGCCATCTTAAAGAGCAGATGCCTGCCATCTTAAAGAGCAGATGGAAGGCTATTACAGGCCAGTGTAAAAGCTGTTCTGGTATTCTGGCATGTAATATTAAACAAATAATGGGCAAATACATCCATTTTCATTGGTTTCAATTAAAGGAAGATGTGCTTAACTGAAATCACTTTGGAGAATTGCTTAAATAATAGTTTGTCCTATTCAAAACCCACTGAGTTTGGCGTATTACGTGAAAGCCTACAATACCTTTAAGTGCAAATAAGTGATTCCCACCAGAAACACTGGAATTTATCAGAGCAGTCAAAAGGAATGTATTATTAAGCCAACAGATACATTAACATATATCATGTACACTCAAGTGTTCATTGATGCCACTGATGTCTGAACAACTGGATTTGGAAAATATTGCAGAAATAAAATGTGTTTAATTAAACAGCATCTAACGGCTCTATGTCCTTCTAAGCAGATATTTGAAAGCAATGCTATTTACTTTGGCCTCAAAGATTTTTAATTTTGATACGAAAAAAGTCTAAGATGTTGACTACCATTCTTTTTATTTTAACATATTGTCCACCTTCCTTTTTACCACTTCTTTTAATGACTGAATTTTGGCCCTCCAGTTGCCTCTAGCACGGGAAAAATATCTATTCAATCATGTTTCCATTATTTTGCTATTTATATTTAAATCTTGGAAAGCTCTTTAAAAATACTATTTTTCTCATATTTAACAAACAGATAAGTATACATGCAGTGGGAGGCAACTGATCCTGATGCTCTTCTCAATCCAAGGGGAAAAATTGAGGTAATAGCTAAATGGCAGGTGATTTTTCAGATTTCTGCATTTTTCCACCATATCATTGATATAAAACACTGAATAGCAAAGGGCTAAAATACAGTCTTGTTAAACACCCTTGGATGTAGGCACCACAGCAGAGAGCTGACCTTGGCTGTCAATCTGATTTGAACATAGATGTTATCATGCAATGTTTTAATAAGTGCCAGCAGCAATCTCCAATTTGTTCTTCAGTTGTTGTCTAGAAATAAAATCAAAAGCTGTTTTGAAGTCAATCAATGCCACATACAGAGCTCCTCTGGGAACTGATAAATATTTTTGATATGTTGTAAAACCAAGCACAACTCCATGGTATCCCACTATTCATTTTTTAAAAAATATTCTAACGCAAAAAAATAATAATACCGCAATGCTCTTGAGTTAATTTCCATGAGAATTGGTTCATATGAATCTAACACCCATGGACTGAATCTGGTGCAGATAGTTTGGATCTTGCTAGGAGAAAGTTAGCTACATTAATTATGGTTCTTGCAAATAGTTTTCTGATGATAATTAGCAATTGTCAATTTGTCTGAGGAGGTTAAAGAGAATAGAAATTAAAGTAAGGACAGAGATCTACTGAGATTACACTACATAAATTGCAAGCCCTGTAGCCTGCATGGGTGGAAATATAAATAAATTTGCAGATATTTGGTTGCAATGCTCAGTAATGGCTTTTGACTACAATATTTTAAAGCATATGAGAAAAATCATCTGACACTATTTGATAATGAAGCCTCGAGTTAGTTTGCTATCTATATTTCTTAATACAGAGAAAATGACCAAGCACAAGATACTGACTCAGCTTTTGTTTTACTCATTATGGTTCTTACTGCAAAATACTTAAAAACTAAACTTTTCTCCCAGATGATGAAAGCAGTCCAGGTCAGGGAGTATTCTTACTGAGGAAGTGTAGAATCCTCACAAGTAGATCTGGAAATGGTCACCCAATTTTCAAGGAAGTCTCATCATTGGTGGAACAAAAACCAAAAAGAAGAATTTAATTTATGAGAAAACATGCAATTGGAAAGTGGAAAGTGAGAAGCATGAACATGGGGACAAACAGAATTTAACTGTGTTAAACTGGATGTTCTAGGAATAAGTGAATTTAGGTAGACACACTGGGTCACTTCAACTATGATGACTACATGATATTCTGTTCAAGACCTATGATTGTATGAAAGAATATGAGGCAATGATAAAAAGAGAACACTGCTCAGCAATAAATCAATGAAAAGATAGCAAAATTAATGGATATAAAAATTAAACAAAAGTACATACTTCTGCTTAGATGCACAAAATGAATTAAATAAATGATAAGGGGATATGTGTAGCTGGAATGTGAAAAGTGGAAAAATAAAGAAACTTGAAATTACAGGAATAGATAAATGCATTAGTTCAAGAGATTAATAAAAATTTTGTGTTGCAAATGTGTTGTTAATTGCCTAACTCCACTTCTGTCATGGCCCAGGACTCAGACTCTGATTCTGAAGAAGCTGCTCCACCTGACCCTGTGGAGTATCAACCTTAGGGGGCACTAAGTCAGGAGGCTGCTCAAACACAGGTACCATCAGAAAAGCTGGAGTGATCAGATGATTAGACCCCATACCCTTGGTTTAGAGTAGAAAGCAGAATGAAGGCACTCAATGAGTGCCAAGCGAGAGAATAACTAACCTAATTAAAGTTACCTGGCTGCAGCCTGATTTTAGAAGCAATCCTGACTCATGTTCCTCTGTTGGAAACAACCAGAGGTGGGTTCCTACCAGTTCGCACCTATTCGGTAGAACCGGTTCGTCAAATCTACCGAACCGGTTAGAAGAGGTTCCACCAGTGGACCCAGAAAGCAGGCCACACCTACAGAAGAGGTTCCAAAAATGTTTGAAACCCACCACTGGTCCTTGGATATGATTATTCTACACTATCGTGCTCATATTTATAAAACTCAGTGCCTCTGTGAAAGGTAAGGATGACTACTGCATTTGTGGTGCAATCAGAACATTGCGTGTGTTGAAGTTGTTTTAACGCAAACCAAAGTTGCCTTTTAAAAAACAAGTTTACATCATATTCTTATGCATGCCAGTGCTGTGTGTGAGGTAATTTAAGGTGGTTCTGACAAGTGTCGTTGGCATCTTCATATCCGATCACATAGGTGGCAAGCCACTCCCATCCGGTCACATGGGTGGCAGGGCCACTCCCACAAAGGAGGCCACACCCACAGAGTAGGTTCGAACAATTTTTGAAACCCACCACTGGAAACAACCCTCTGATCTTTTGTTCTGGCTTGTTGTTTCTATGATTCTGCTTGTGATTCCTGAAGCCCTGACCTTTGGACTGGCTGACTTGGATCTCTGAATTTTGGAATAGATTTGACTTCTGTTCTGTGGTATCCCTACTGAAAGTGATGCTATGCAAGCAAACTTTCTTTCCCAGAGACTGTTACGATTTTCCTTGTCTGCTATTATCTACTTAGCCTTGAGTAAATTTCTATTTTCATTTAGCAACTGAGTGTGTGTGAGTTTGAAACCTGAAAAAGGACAGCTTCAAAGAATATGAACATAGATTCTACACTTAGATACCACAAAATGGACATTGGAACCAAACAGAAAATAGATAATGGAGAAGTTCAATCCAATCAGCGAGCACCAGGCACACATTGTATAATAAATCATGGCACACTGTTGTCAAATCTATAGGCTAAGTATAGAAAATGTGAACAGCAGCAGGTTGTGCAATGCAAAACAAGTAAGTGCAATGAGTGAAACACTGCAAAACAGCCTTTTCAGTTACAAGAACAAAGTTAAATGACCATGCTGCTTCATTTTGCTTTGCTTCATAGCCCTCGCAGCTTCTCCTATAGCACCTCCCAAAACATGTGTCCTTTGAGCTGCTCACCAACAGATCTATCAAGAAATGCAGAAGATACACAGCTCACCTCCTCTGTACTGCAGGTGCAGAGGTTGCCTGTAAGTTCTCAATGTATAGTAAAATTTCATTAAATTTATGCCATTCCAAAACATTTTGCAGTACTAGTAGCTATTGTGTATACCATATTTAAGTCCAGCTATAATATATAATGTAATGTACCTGTATTAGTTCTTTAGCTGCTTGAAATCCATATATCTTTTCTGCAGGGTATCAAATTCAGCATTTCTGAAGGAAAAGGAGAAAATAAAAAATTATGCTTACATACAAGGGCCTCCAATAAATTCTCACAATTATAGACAAGCCTTCAACCTTGCATGTAGAACACTTGAAACAATTATTCCCAGTTTACTCGCACTGTTTATCTTTAAAGCTTTATGCGGCAATTGTATTTCAGAATTGTTTTTCTTAGAGACTTGTATACACCATAATAGAAGTATTATGAAATATATGTCTTTTCACATAAAATTCAGAATGGGTCAAATAAATCAAACTTACCAACTAAATGGCTAGATAGTTATAATGCAAGAAATAACTCTGAATCAAATCTACCATTTGTACATGAATATTTGCTGGCACTTATGCCATTAATTGAAAAGCTGTATTAAAAAATCCCATTATTTATTTTGTACAACAGTCAAATCAGCAAAATGTACCTGTTCCAAAGTTATACAGAAAGCCAACGGTAAACTTAAATAACAAAATATGTTCACCTATTTGTTCTGGACATCTCTAATCACCTCTCATCTGCAACATACCCATGAAAGTTAATATTTAAGCTGAGTCAGACCAACCATATCATCAAATGGGATGGGTGAAATGATCTGTAAAATTGCCCTTTTGCTTCCAGATAACCCTCATCTCTGACAAAGCAGATGAATGGTACATTCCTGTGTCTTCCAAGAAACTTTAGTACACTAATAGAATGCTAGAATAGAACAGCCTCTAGTACATGCTCCATATGCCTTTTAGAATTAAGAAATGGAAGACAGAAAGAGTATCTTGCAGCATCTTGCTGGAGTGTTAAAGGCAAAACCTGTATAATACATCTTCCCTTTGTTTAATCTTCTTTACTATCCTCAAAACAGTTTATTTTTATTTTTTAAAAATAGCTGTTTGAAACTTAATTTTGATTCTCAATAAGTATCTCACATTATCAAAGTTCTTTCATTGGGACTAAATTGAATATGTCATACGATAGCTCTTTAAATGTGCCACTATTTCAAAAGCAAAAATCAAATTCAGGAGAGAAGTCTACCCCACAGTAGAAATGATATCTGGGAAATATTCCAAAACTTATTCCTTTGATTTTTTTTTTTAAAGATTAATAATATCAATATTAGGGCCATTTTGACCTAATGAGGAAGAATTTCATGAGAAAGAAATACACTCAGCCCATATTATGCTCCTCTGACTGTCAATTCTGAAGCTGGCCTGCCTGAGGCCATCTTGGAGGCTTCAGCGTTGCCACACTGGTGATGAGGGATAGGGAGGGGGGAATAGAGATAGTTGGGAGTTTGTAGCCAAAACAAAATAGTTTCCCCTGAGAACCAAGGACATTCCCACAAGTGGCTGAAGAGGAGTGAAGTTTCCAAGCAACCAGACAGCACCTTGATTGGGCCATGTAACTGATGGGTTGGGAAAGGGGGGACAACTTTTAATTAGGTGAAAAAAGCAGGAACCTTTACAGTTCATTTTCACCAATCCGTGCCAATAAACTGTTCTTTAAGGAATCTACTTGGCTTGGAGTTCTGTTTGTTATGGGTATATTACTTGGAACCCTTGGACATGCCACATTACTATTAACATGCTACATGAGGCTGGATTGGTATAAAATAAGAAGTTTTTTTCAGAATGCACTCAGTTGTTCTCAAATTGCTGACATTTAATCCTGAAAGAAAACAAGGCTGGAAAAAATTCGGATGGAGTGATTTAATTGGAAGCTGATTTATTCAAATACCATCAAAATAGATACAAACAAAGCAGGTTCCCTCTTTCTCCATTTCTAAAAGAGACACAAAGGAGCTGCACTGTTTCGCTTTGCTTCTAAGGCTTCCTTCAGCAATTTCTGCAGCACTGCACTGACATTTATGAATGGCAATTCTCATAAATCTTTGTTCCATTCTCCTGAAAAAGAAAAAGGTTATAGCATTTGGGGTCTTCCTCGTGTAAAAATATAAATAAATGGAGCTCTGTTTTTCTAAATCTTACTCCAAGAACTGCATTTATTTTTATTTATTGTGCCTTCAAGTCAGTCTTGACTGTAGTTTTCTTGCCAAGATTTTGCAGAAGTTGTTTGCATTTGACCTTTTCCTAGGGTTGAGAGAAGGGCACTGGCTTGGTGCTTAAAGTGGAAGAAGAACTCACAACCTCCCAGTTTCTAGCTTGGTACCTTAACCACTGCACCAGCCTGGCTCTCCCTGAACTGCATAGATTATCTTAAAAGGACCACCGCCAAATAAGCCGTTTATGGATTGATAATTGATTTCATTTATTTCAGCTTTCAGCAGAGATTAGGAGGTATTCTAACAACCATGGCAGACATGGGAGATGTTATCTATGATCTATCTCTTATCTCTAACAGACAATCTGTAATCTATTGGAACATTGTTTCAAGTATATTTCCTTACCTAAACAGAGAAACAGAATGACCAAGGGCAAAAAGCAGTGGGAGCAAGAGTGATCAATTTGGATTGGTCACCAGGATTTAACTTCTGTCTACCAGAATTGTAGACAGAAGAGAGAAGTAGAGAGAAGTTTCTTGAGGATGGGCTCCAACATGAATTCAAAAGCTTGGAAGACTAAACCTCTGGTCCTAAGTGACCGACCTAGATATGATTCTGCAACATTATCCTGGAACACACATATTTGCTTTCATTCATGGAGTAAGAGTAACTTCTGAGTTTTCTGTCAGTATGATTGTGGCTGGCTGCCCTCCAGAAGCTGATGGTAGGATTGGTCTACCGGGTCTCTGGAGGGATGGAGTGGGACTGGATCATTTGCTCTCCAATGGCTGAAGGACTTACGTAAACTTCAGGTTAACCTGAATAGACAGTTGGGCGGGGATCAAATTTCTCTTTCTCTCCTTTTATATTAAAGCGAGTCATGTAAGAGGAAAGAAAGAGAATCATTTCAAAATTGGCTTATTATAGTCTACTCTACAATGATAAGGCAGAGTTCCAGTATTCATGTGGGACTGATTTCCTGATCTAATTTACACTGAAGGGCTGGCAGTTATAATCCTTGTGATATTGGGAATATCAAGGTTCCCAATACTATAGATAATTCTATAGTTAGCTGAACTGCTATGCAGCAATGATACAAATCCTTGACACCTCCACCATTACATTTGCAAATGAGTGACCTTGATCACCTGATCCTTTGGGAAAATACACAGAAAAGGCAGAAGACAGCTCAGAATAAAGGTCTGCCTCTTTTTTAAAAATAATTTCATTAAAGTCTACAAGTGCAAAGATAATTAAACTAATACAAACTAAGGAAAATATAAAAAATAAATTTAAGAAAAAGGGAATGCAAAGAAATAGTAAAAAGAAAAAAAGAAAAAAGAAGATATATAAAAGATAACTCTCTCCACCTTCCATAAACACGTCCATAAATCAAAAACAATTTCAAAAACTTAACACTTTGTCCAGTATTTCATTTAAAAAGTCCCTTCTTCCCATATTTCATCTATTCTCAATAACAAAAATGTAAAAACTCATAATTCATTGGACTGAAGAATCTTCAAGGTGGAGTACTGCAGTTTTCAATGAAAAATGCTTGACTAAGAATTGCCAATGTACAAAGCCATAGGATTTTGTTAGTGGGAAAGGTGATGCCAGTTTTCTTTCACAATTTTATGAGATGCCCTTCTGCACAGTTAACCAGTAGCACCCTTTGTGTAGAACAAATAAGGCAGCAGAACCTTGCACACAAAATAAAGATTTTAGTTTCTGACAATATTTTTTTTTGGGGGGGGGGGATTCTAAAAAACTTAAGCTATAATAACAGTTGCATATAATTGCTTCTATTTCAAGATACAGACTTTTGTCAACTGAACATTATAAAAACATTAAGGACAAAGATAAATAAATAATTTAAAATAACAGCTCATTTCCCTAAACTTAGAATTACTTGGAGCTCTTCCAGTGCTGCATTGCCCTTAGCAATTCTTGCTCTAATTCCACCTCTTCTTTCTTCAAAGGCTTAACTGCTTTTAGGGGGTGCTTTTATGGATACACAAAGAATTTAAAAGCTTGTTCTGACAGTTATCCCTTTGGGTTCACCTCAAAACAAATACACTTTTATCAAATGGTAATATAAAGTATATATATATTTTTAATTTAAGAGAACTTTGTTATGGAAAAAGGTTAGAATAAATTTCTTCTCAAGTTGACAGAGCAATTGCATGTTAATTTACAGAGTTTTAACTGCAATGTACTTAACAGTACTTCAACTTCTTAATTTAGGTGACCAGATGAATCCTAGTAGATGGTATTTCTGGACTCCATTGGACCCTTTTTCTTCTTCTATAAAGCTCTTATAATCATAGAAATTCCAACTTAGTTCAGACATGGATTAATGAGGAGCCATGTTCATCTTCAGTGGAGCTTTAAAAAGGTGAAAGCTAAGTCTTATTCAGGTTAGGTTGTTTCCATGTTGTTTCTTGCCAGCAACAGAAAAATGGTTCATGACTGCTTTCAGAATATATGTTTGAGTTCATGTAACCTAGTAATGGTGATTTCCTGGTGGTCTCCCAACTAAACACTAATCAGATATTATCCTGCTTAAATTTTTCAAGGCCAACCAAAGTCACCTAAGTGCCAACACCCGTTAAAAAGAATCTTTTTTCCATTCCCAAACTACTGATAATAGAGCTGGAATGTGTTCAACCCACTTTCATCCAAACAACAATATTGGGCCCAAGCCTAAAGACAACACAATGAAATTCAACCGGATCCAATCCTTTATTTGCTTACACCTAATAGATAGCTTGGATTCCTCTCCACTCCTTCTCCAAATGCACTTTCCATCACAGCAATAGAAGCCCATGGATTATGAATGCACATACACACATCAGTTCTTACCCCCTGTAAACTTTCTCTCAAAACTTTTGTCTTCCAATTTCTGATATTGAAAATCAGCAGGGCAGAAAGGCACATAGATTGCAGGCAAGCAAACAGCAGACAGGAGGAAGATTCGGTGTTCTTCATGCACTCAAATGCTTTATTCAACAGTTCAGAATGCAGCAGCAGTAACAAGTATACCACACTGTCAGTATATAACACCCCCTCCTCTCTAAGATGGGCTGATCCGGCTGGTGACATACTCATGCAGGTAGGCAGATTTTCTACAGACTCTCTCTGACCTGCACAGTTCAGTTGCTGCTGGGACTTCGGTCAGGTCAGTTGGACCTGTTGCCTCTCTGGCTTCACCTGGTGGAAGCTCCTGGAACTTTCCACAGGGCATAGCTGGAGTTTCTAGAGACGATTCGCTCGGACTAACTTCACCAGATAAGTAACCCGGTACCTTTGGGCTTGAGTGGTCTGTGGAAGGAGTGAATGTTTGCTCCTTTTGGGTAGGACTCTGGCTAACACATGCAGGAGTTACCTCTGAATGCCTAAGGATGGATTGGGCGAGGCGGCCTCAGAGTTGGTCAATATGCCATCTCCAAATTCTCCTGTCCTCAAGCTCCAATTTGTAAGAGCGAGGTCCGGTGATTTCTGCAATTGTGGCAGGAATCCAGAGAGCCACCCCCCAGTGTAGTTGTTGGCATAAACTCGATCCCATAGGCTAAATGTCCTAATTCTGCTGGTCGAATCCATTGGTGGTTCAGCAGAATAATTTGGGTGTAGCCGGTCTAAGGGCGATCTTAGCCAGTGATCCATCAGAGGCTCGTTGGGGGTTCTGCCAGTGGTTGCACTTGGAGTGATGTGTCGGTAAAGGAGGAATTGGTCTACCTGTGTTTGCCAATCTCCCAGCCGCATCCTGGATAGGGCTTCTTTTGCAGATTGCACCATTCTCTCTGCCTGTCCATTACTGGCCGGATGGAAGGGTGCGACCAGGACATGTCTGATTCCCTGGGTGGCTAAATAAGTCTCAAATAGGAGGGCTGTGAATTCGGGCCCATTGTCCGAGACTAGGATGTCAGGCAGGCCATGTGTGGAGAAAAGTCTCTGTAGTGCCTTGATGACCACCTCTGGCATGGTGGCAGTCATGAGGACTACCTGTAACCACTTTGAGTAGGCATCCACAACTATCATAAAGACCTGGCCGTGCACTGGGCCAGCAAAGTCAATGTGCACCCTGGACCAGGGTGACTGAGCCATTCCCATTCCTTAGCGGGTGCCTCTGGGGGAAGTCTGGACTCCTGGCACAGTGAGCAGGTTGCCGCCCACTCTTCTATCTCCCCATCCATGTTAGACCACCACATGTAACTCCTTGCTGAAGATTTCATCCAGACAATTCCCAGATGCCCTACGTGCAAGGCCTCTAATACTGCAACTCACAGTTTGGGTGGAACAATCACCCTGTTTCCCCACAGAAGACACCCCCACTATACAGATAACACATCTTACTTATTTACAAACAATTTGAACTCAGACCCAACCGGCCCCTTGGGCCATCCCTTCTACAACCAGTTTAAGACTTGAGAGATAGTTTTGTCTCTTGCTGAGTGATGGGCGATTTTGTTGGATGACACCAGGCTGGCCTCTAGGCAGTCAGTGAGTAAAGTTGGGGTGTCAGGGGTTGGGTCATCCAAACGTTCAGGTAGTGGGCATCTGCTGAGGGTGTCAGTGTGGCCCAAAGTTTTCCCCAGCTGATGAACGAGGTGGTAGCTGTAAGTCACAAGGAAAATAGTCCAGTGTGTCATTCATGGTGACAGTGAGGCCAGAGTTGATTGGTCCCCAACAAGAACCACAGTAGAGGTTTATGGTTCAGGATGATTTCAAAGTCACGGCCATACAGGTATTTGTGAAACCTCTTGACCCCAGCTACCGCAGCCTGAGCCTCAGGGTCCAATTGGCTGTAATTGCGCTTGGCAGCAGACAGGGTCCTTGAATAATAAGCAATGGGGGCTTCAGTTCTGTTGGGCATGTGGTCGCTGAGGAGTGCCCCAACGCTGAAAGGTGAGGTGTCGGAATTCAGGACAAGTGGCAGTGTCTAGTTATATTGGACCAGGAACGTATCCACTGACAGCAGTCTTTTTACCACAGCAAATGCACCAGGTCTATATGGCATTCTTGTCAAGGAGCTGATGCAAAGGCTCAGCTACAGTTGCGTTCTGCTTGAGAAACACACTGTAAAAATTGAGAAGTCTGAGGAATGCCTGTAGCTCGGTCTGATTGCGAGGCGTGGGGGGCATCCTGGATTGCTTAAATGTTTTTGTTTGTTGGGTGAATTCCAGTGCCGCCAATCAAATACCCAAGGAATTCTACCCTTGGCACATTAATTTGACATTTTTCTTTTTTCAAGTGGAGGCCTTTTTCTCTAATTCTGGCCAAAATGATTCATAATCTTTTGAAAAGTTGTTCTTTATTTGCAGCTGATACCAAGACATCGTTAAAATAGGGGATGACTCCTGGTATCCCCTGCCATTCCATGACGCTTTGGAACAGTCCAGGGGTGATACTAACTCCAAATTGCAGCCGGGTGCATTTAAATGAACCCCTATGCATCACAATGGTCTGGGCCTCCACTGTGGTGCCATCTACTGGCACTTGCTAGTACACCTGCGCCAAATCCAATTTCGCAAATATTTTTCCTGGGCCTAGGGCAGTGATGGCGAACCTATGACACGCGTGTCAGTGCTGACACGCGTAGCCATTTCGGGTGACACGCACATGCTCCCCAAACTTGTTTCAGTGGCAGCTCTCAGCCTGGGCGGCAGCGTCACGCAGGCTGTGGAAGGAGGAGGAGGAGGAGGAGGAGGGAACCAACCAAAGAGAGGCTTTTACCGGGTCTGCGCCCCACAGCCAGGATCGTCCTTGCGCCTCAAGCCGCGTTTCTTCCTGCAAAGCCCTTCGGGCAACCCGAGAGTTCCGCTTGACGCCAGAAGGGCTTTGCAGGAAGAAACGCGGCTTGAGGCGCCAGGACGGTCCTGGCTGTGGGGCGCAGACTCGGTAAAAGCTCTCTTTGGTTCCCTCCTCCTCCCCCTCCTTCCACAGCCTGCGTGACGCTGCCGCCCAGGCTGAGAGCTGCCGCTGCCGCTGCTGCACAACTGAGGGAGGGAGAGGGAAAGCAGAGGTAGCCTCAAATTCCACCGTTGGGACAGGGGAAAGGGCTTGTCCCTCAAGAGTGGGGGGGGGATAGAGGTGGGAAGGGGCCCGGCCTGTCCCCAGCGCCCCCCACAGACGGATTACGGATCGAACGCTTCTCTCTCTGCAGCCTTTTTCTGCAAGTCCCAGCTACTCAGCGGGGCGTCATCATTTCCGGGGGGTTGCAGTTTTCCAGCTCAGATATCAGGGTCCGCCGGGATTAAGTGGGAGAAAACGCCGCTGGCCGAGCGGAACAAACACATCCAAAGGTTAATCTTATTTTACGAAAACACAACTTCCAAAAGTCGATCGTGGCCTCCGTCAAGAAGCTCTTCCCCCACCCCCCACCCATTCTGGGGTCTTGGTGTCCCTCGGCTAAGATCCACCCCGGAAAGCAGAACGGGGGCAGCCCTCCTGTAATTCTGGCTGGGTTAAAGAGCAGGGATGGAGGAGCCATATCACACCTTCATTCAAAGGGTGGGGAGGGGGAGGCCCGATAAAGTCCCTCCCTTGGGGTGTCTGAAGTCCCAGCTGAAGCAGCCGAAGGAAAAAGGATAAGCATCCGTCGCTGCCCAATGGCGCTTGGGGGAACCCTGCTGGGCAGAGCCAGTCGAGGCTCATCCTGCAAATGAGGGTTTCCTTTGGGAAGGGCCAGGTGGTTTCAAGCACCCCAAACAGCCAATCTCTCTCTCTCCGTCCCCCTTCCTTTGCTCCTGGGGCTGCAGAACTTTCCATGGGCTCAACAGTAATTGAGTAAAATTCTAAGCCACTGCAGTAGCTGCTTTTTGGTTTTATTTTTTTTAAATATTTATCAGTCTCTCTTTTAGTTGAAGAGTTGAAGTCCACAAGGCTTAAAGCTGTCAGGTTTGAAGACCCCTGGGGTTTTTTTCCTAAAGGGTTAGGGGTGCAAGGTTCTTGTAACTTGACAGCTTTAAGACTTGCACGCTTCAATGCCAGAGTTCCTGAGCCAACATTTTGGTTGCTAAGCAGGACCGTTGGTAAGTGATACTGATAATAATATCAAGGGCAACATACGAAATCGACTGATGAACAAAGAAGTTACTAAGCAGCTATGTTAAATAATTTGTTTTTGGTTTATTAAATACAATTATATTGCAATTATATATTTTTGTAGTTTAAACTATAAATTGTGCAAAATTATGTTTTTGTCGAAGTGACACACAACGCGAGTTATGCTCGATTTTTTGCCGATTTTTGACACACCACGCCAAAAAGGTTGCCCATCACTGGCCTAGGGAATGAAGTAGATGCTGGACAATGGGCATGGAATAAACACTCTGTTGTAGAGCCTTATTGATGGTGCACTTGTAATCCGCACAGATGCGGACAGACCCATCAGGCTTGACTGGGGTCACTATAGGGGTCTCCCAGCGGGCGTGATCGATCGGCTCCAGAATCCCTTAGCCAATTAGTTTGTCTAATTCTTGGTCAATTGTTGGTCAGAGGGCAAAAGGAACCCTTTTGGGGCTTTAATCTAACGGGGCAATGTTGGGGTTCAGATTAAATGTGATTGGGGTCCCCAAATACTTGCCTAGACTGCTGCTGAAGACGTTCTTGAACTATCTCAGCAGGTCTTTGGCGCTGTCAATACGAACAGTCACCCCCAAACCCAGGGATTCAAACCAGTCTAAGCCTAGGAGGCTCTGCAGAGCTCTCCCGACCACTGTTACAGGAAGCAAGCTGTCAAAGTTTTAAATTGCACCCAGAAGGTGCCTTGACCCAAAACTGGGATTCGGTTCCCATGGTAGTCGTTGAGGCACAGATCTGGGACCCTCAGCTTTTGCTTACTGATGTTAGGGACAGCATTTTAAGTGTGGCCCAGGACATGATGGTCAGTGATGAGCGATGCTGATCTCCATGCTGCATGGAGACCCTTCAAGGAGGATGGAGATTTTTGTTCCGCAGGGTGCTTGCTTGCCCGATGGTTGTCTGGAACATGTCATTAGCATCTGCCTTTTCCGATCTCTGCTGTGGCTTCCACACATCTCGCTGGGGCACTTGTGGTTTTGCAGTCGGGGCAGCTGGTTGTCTCGGCAGTGTTGTGGCTGGAAACTCACTCCTGCAGACTCTTGCGAAGTTCCCCTTGCGATTGCAGTGTTGGCAGATTGTGTCCTGGAAATGGCAGGCAGATCATTGATAGTTGCCCCCACAGCTGGTGCAAGGCGGAAGATGGATTTCAAATTCTCATGCCATTTTTCGCTTCTCCATGCGCATGTCGCAAACCTCATCCTCACTGTCAGAGATGTCTCACTCAGCAGTCTCGCAATACACTTCAGAGGTTCTGTGTGCATTTTTGGAGCTGTTCTGCCTATGCAGCATTTCCGTCAACTTGGTGGAGGACTCTGTAACTCTAGCCTCATCTAATGCTATTTGCAGCGTGAGATTGGTTTTCGCCAGCAATCTTCTTTGTAGGCTGACATCTTGAACACCACAAATAATTCTGTTCAGCAACAGTTCATCTAAATCGCAAAACTCACAATATGCTGTGGCTTTGCAAAGCACGACAACATATTGGTTGATAGTTTCGCCTTCCTTTTGATTCCCGAGGTTGAATTCGTGCCTCCGCAAATATTTTGATGGTTTGGGAACATAGTGCATCCTCAATGTATGTTGAAGCACCAGCCAACTGACTGTACCGGCGTTGGCTCTGATAGGTCCTTGGCAGTGTCAAACATCTCTGGCCCACAGTAGCTCAGGAACATGGTTCTCTTGTGGTTCTCGGAGAGCCCAAGAAGGTCATTAGCTTCCAGGAAACATTTGAACTTCATCATGTATGAATCCCAGTGCTCTGTTGCTGGGTCATTAGGAGCTGGTGGGGCGTGCGTTGTCATCTTGTTTAGTCATGGCAAATTTGAATTTGCTGCTTAAAGATGGCCGCTCGATGCTGGGTTGTTTTGCTGGATTGTTAGTCTGCTCTTTTTGTGCCTAGTTGCCTTCAAATCCCATCCTTGTCGCCAGTGTTAGATCGGGTGAATGGAAGAGGCAGACTCAGGTTTGACAGTAGCAATAACTCTTTATTAGTTCAACTATGTACAATCCAGCAGCCTTCTGTTTGGCAGCAGCCTTTTTTATGGGGAGATGTCAAACGTCTTAGCCAATCACCATTGAGTATTTTCCCGCTGGATCGGAGTACCTTGGTGGAACCTACCATATTGTCTGTCAGTATGTAACAATAAATATAAATTTTGCTCTTCCAACTAGACCTTTTCCTCCCTCTACTATCATTGTTAACAGAGAGTTCTGCAACTATGTAGTTTGGCTTAGAGTTGAAACCCTGTGAATGAATGAACAGTTTTACTATAATGTGCCTCTGTGTTTGTAGCAAGTGTTTTGTATTTGGTTTGTTTGTGCTGTCTTATCTCTTTAATCCTTTTTGCCACCAACTGAAGTCTCTTCCCTGTTGTTTCCACTTCCAATTTTACACTTGCATTTCATAAGAGCCAGAAAGAGAATGAAGAGGCAAATTGGATATGTTTCATTCCGGAACTGCTGGCTTATATATTCATCAGCAGATTGCAGGAGAAGGGATCTGTTCGAATATGATTGGAGGTTTTGCAAAATTTGCACAGCTAAATTGGAAGACAATTGTTATAATTTTTTTCAGGAAACTATTACAAAGCTAGCCTGAAAATACAATCTTTTTTCAGCCTTAAAGACTCCATTTTGCTAATGTTAAAATACACAGAAAAGCAAAGTACTTAAAGCAGCATTAAATGTTCAGTGCCATCTCATTAAAAAAAAAAAGAACTATTATTTTGCAATAAAATTACTTGTTTCAAAATTCTATAGCTGCTTATTGTAACATATTACCAAAAAAATTGAGTAAAAACATACCTGCAAGCTACTTAACATGGCACATTTGTCATTTGTTCTTATTTTAAATGCAAGTCAGGATTCCCATTTCTCTTCAACTGCAGGAAGAGGGGGGAAATTTTTAACTCACTGTTGTGCTACCTATTCCTCTGTGAAAGAAAGAATCCTGAAACACAGTAAATACTTTACATATAAGCAAACCTAGTTGTGAAGATTGCTTGGATTGTAGTCCTAAAATTAATGTATTGCAGATAGTCCTCTGTTTACGACCATAATGGAATCTGACCATAAATAGTAACCGTTGTAAATTGGGTCACCATATGATTAACCTGATTTTACTACCCTTTTTCGTGACGGTCATCAAATGAATGTTGCGGTTGTTAAGCAAGCCAATTGTTTGCTGTGGGCTATTTTTGCCACAAAACAGAAGTAAATGCTGGCTTTTGGCAAAAAGTTGTAAAATACAGTCATGTGATCACAGGACACTTCAAATGGCCATAAATGTGGGCCGATGGCCCAACATGTGGTCATGTGACTGCAGGGAAGGGAACTGCTCTTGGAACTGGATTGTAAGTGGAACTGGATTGTAAATGGAACTGGATTGTAAGTGGAACTGGATTGTAAGTAAGGGGAGGTAACTGTGAACAGTTGCTAAATGACAGGCCCGTAAGTCAAACACTATCTATATTTGCTTAGACATTATATACATAGCATAGAATGCTGAAATAAGACAACAGCCAATTTGGTCTAGTGCCATGATAGCGAACCTATGGCACGTGTGCCCAAAGTTGCACATGAAGCCATGTCGCCTGGCACATGCGGCCTTGCCTGTTTGTCTTCTGGGTTTCTGACATGTATGTGCGCATCATGGTCAGCTGTCCTTGCGGTGCGTAGCAGTGCCAAAAACTGGTGTGCACGTCAGCCAGTTGATTGCCTGGTGTGGATGTGCACCAGAACCCGGAAGTTCGGCTTTTCTGGAGCACACTCCCTTTACGCGCATGGCAGTGCTGAACACTGGCATGCACATGAATGCTGGCCAGCCAATCGTCAGGCACGGGTGTGTGCTAGAACCCGGAAGTTTGGTTTTGCACACACATGTAACATTTCGGCACTCACCATCACTGGCCTAGTGGTTAAGGTTTCAGGCTAGAAAGTGGGAGGCCATGAATTTAACTCCCGCCTCAGCCATGAAAGCAGCTGGGTGACTTTGGGCCTGCTGGTCTCTCTTTTACCCCAATCCACCTGACAGAGTTGCTCTGAGGTGGCGCAGTGGTTAGGGTGCAGTACTGCAGGCCACTTCAGCTGACTGTTATCTGCAGTTCAGCGGTTCTAATCTCACTGGCTCAAGGTTGACTCAGCCTTCCATCCTTCCGAGGTGGGTGAAATGAGGATCCAGACTGTGGGGGCGATATGCTGACTCTGTAAACTGCTTAGAGAGGGCTGAAAGCCCTATGAAGCGGTATATAAGTCTAACTGCTATTGCTATTGCTAAAAGGAAGGTGTGCTAGATATGTTCATTGCTTTGAGTTATTTATATAAATAATAAAGGTGGGATACATACATACATACATACATACATACATACATACATACAAAACATTTGACATTGTTTCCCACTGGGAGAGATGATAGAAATTTACAATTAGACCTCAACCTTCTTGCAAGCAGACCAAGATGTATTGTATTCTATTTGTCTCTACCCAGCCACTTTTGTTGGGTAAGCTTTGTCTATATTTACAGGACAAAATTAAATATTTTGAGAACAGGGAACTCCAGATGTCTACTCTACTCTCCTGACAACTCTAGAGCAAAGGAAGTGCTTCTCCTAAGAGGTTTCATCCTACGGCATTTGCAAACTGTAAAACTCAATTACAGCCTATAGCTATAAAATGTTAATGCCTTGAAATTCAGCCAGACCCCTCCCCTAGGACTGTCAGTACTACTTTCTACAATACTTTAGTCTTTTTCAGAAGGAAAAAAAGAGAGAAGCTGGTGGCTAGGCAAGCTGCTAAAGCCTGATCAACATATCAGCACATGATGTACAATATAGTGGAACATCGGGCCCTGAATGGCTCAGACCACGAACAATTCAGGTGCCAACCGAAAAATCCGCTAAATGTTTCACTCAGGTCATGAATACATCCTTGGGTGCTGAATAAATACAGCCGCTGCAATTTCCCCTTCGGCACCATTCTCTGTGTGTGTGCGTGCATGCGCAGTCAGTCTTGCTTTTGGTCAAGACCAAATTGGGTGTCGACCAAAGTCCTGGAACAGATTATGATCGGCACCTAAGGCCCCGCTGTATCAGCAATAGAAATAGCAGTTAGACTTATATACCGCTTCATAGGGCTTTCAGCCCTCTCTAAGCGGTTTACAGAGTCAGCATATTGCTCCCAACAATCCGGGTCCTCATTTTACCCACCTCGGAAGGATGGAAGGCTGAGTCAACCCTGAGCCGGTGAGATTTGAACAGCCGAACTGCAGAACTGTAGTCAGCTGAAGTAGCCTGCAGTGCTGCATTTAACCACTGTTGACAAGCAAAAACTTTTGACTCCCTCATATATTTTAGTCCCATAGCATTCCTGTAGCATCCCCACAAAAATATTCCCAAGTACCCTTTCCCTTATGCCTTGGGCCTGCTAGCTTCCTTTGGTTATATTCTTGGCTTCCCAGAGTCACTTTGGATAGTGAGGGAGACATATAAATTTAATTAATTCATTCATTAAATATCCAGGACTCAGATTCACAGGTGCTGCATTTTAGGGGCACTTTAAGACCAGAAGAATCCAGAGCTAGAAGAAATAGAGAGGCAATGAATGGTTACTAGAGGTGGAAGTGACCAGGGATTTGCATGCTGCTAGAACGGAAAAAGATCCAAGAAAGCCGTCCGTACATTTAACCAGTAAGCCCTCTGCCACATTTTTTCTCTTGGGTCCTCTCAGAATCTTGCATTATGTGACGGACCTTCCTGTTTGCTTCTTAATTTATTAAGAATTATTAATTTACATAGCACTCTGTCTCCCTCCTTCCCCCAGGATTTCACAGTGCAAAGAAATAGTTTGAGAATTAGGAAAAGGGATGTCTTATATTGGCTAATAAAATTAACAGTTGTTGAAAGTAAAGAGAGCAAGAGGTAAAGATGCTAGTAATGGATGAAAATTAGCCTGTCCCTTGGGAAGGCTTTTTGTCTAGTTAGTTAATCATTTTTTGTCTTACTCAAACCAGGTTTCTCCCCTTTCATTTTCCTTCACTCCCCAGTTACTTCTTTCACTCTTTTTAACTTCATCCATTCTCCCCCTTTCTTTTCCTTCCTTTTCAGGGGAGCCAATCCTTCTATTTTGCTCATTTCACTCCTGTTTCTCCTTTTTGGGCTTTTTCTGTTGGAAGGGGAGAGAGGAACACATGCATCTTTGCTTCTGTGTTCTTATGGGGAAGTGGTTTGAGTGTAAAAGGAAAAATATATGCCAGTAAGGATATATTAAATGAAGTATATACAAATGAAGATTATTTTTTTCAGGGAATTGTTTTTAAATAGAAATTATTAATTGTGGAGGTTGCCATGGGTCTACCAATTATGGGAGAAGGGAGTATGACTTCTAGCAGATATACATACATGGGTGCATATAAAGCTAAACACATCCAAATATGAGTGCATTCATTTATTGGGGGGGGGATTAATGTTTAATGTTAATGTCTAATAACATAAGAGCCAAGGTGGCGCAGTGGTTAAATGCAGCACTGCAGGCTACTGCTAGATCAGCAGGTCAGCGGTTCAAATCTCACCGGCTCAGGGTTGACTCAGCCTTCCATCCTTCCGAGGTGGGTAAAATGAGGACCCAGATTGTTGGGGGCAATATGCTGACTCTCTGTAAACCGCTTAGAGAGGCCTGAAAGGCCTATGAAGCGGTATATAAGTCTACTGCTATTGCTATAATAAATTTATATGCAGCCCAATCCCAAAGGACTCCGGGCGGCTTACATAAAAACAATTTAAAAGAATACTAAAAAATTTAAAAATAGTAAGACAAAGCAAGTTAAAAAACACAACATGCACTCAACCTCAGTGGGGCTGGACCTCATTCAAGAGGTCAACAGCCCCAGGCCTGCCGAAATAGCCAGGTCTTAATAGACTTTTGGAAGGCCGAGAGAGTGGGGAGGGTCCGGATCTCTGGGGGTAGATCGTTCCATAGGTCCGGGGCAGCTACAGAGAAGGCCCTCCCCCGAGGAGCCGCCAGACGACATTGTCTAGTCAACAGCACCCGGAGGAGGCCCATCCTGTGAGATCTTATCGGACGCTGGGAGGTATGTGGCAGAAGACGGTCTCGTAGATATCCAGGTCCTAAGCCATGTAGGATTAGGATATCCTCAGAACAGATTTCAGGATTCAGAATCTAGACTGACAAGATAGGAAGCTAAACCTTCCTTTTACAAGATATAGTATTTCATTTCCATCTTATTTTTTAAATTCCATAATAGTTATACCTGCCATATTAACACACTATTCTAAAATTATGTCTGATTGTTTTTACTTATCTACGTAAGCATACTTGCAAGCACTTTTTACCCATAGAGAGAGAAAAATAAGTTCTTGCATTTTCAACAGTTATGCAACAAGAAACTCTGGATTGTCTTTGCTGTCTTGTAAGTGCTGTAAAACAGCTTTTTCATAACTATTGGTTTCCTACAGCAATTCTCATGTTATCTCTTCCATTCCTTGTTTGTTTGTTTGTTTATGTAGATAACAAGAAGTGAAAAGGCAGGAATGTATTTGGATTGTAATTTGTTATTAAAGGATGCATTAAGAAGCTTGGAGAGAAAATAGAATATGACTTTAAAGCAAACATTTAAGAGTTAGCGACAAGGAGAAATACAGTGGGAGCATGCACTATAGGAGAAAAAGTGGCAAAACCTGGAGGACGGGGTTAAAAAAAAATTAGACTAGAATCCCTGTGTAGGCGTAAGTGGAGTAAGCTCAAAGTCACCCACTCCCGCCCCCTTGAATTCCATAGATCATTATCTAACTCCAAGCAAATGCTAACCCATTAGTTGAGAAGATTCCTGTGCTGTAAGTTTTTAGCAATAAATCAGTTTAATTGGGCCTTCACATGTGGACCTATTCCTTCATACCTCACATGCACCTGTCCACTGCAGGAAAAGGAAGACGGTCACTGACTGGCCTTCCTTTCAGAGAGTACTCTAATAAGCGAGTCAAGTTCACAATGGTGGAAGTATCTCCAACCTATAAAGCTGTACTCTTCAATGCCACATTCAAAAATGTATGATGTGAAACCTATCTACAGTCCAGTTCCCTGCTTACTCTAAGTACCCAATAAATTATCTTGACAGTTCCATTTTGTTCAAGAAAATTCCAGTAAGGGGGAGTTCCAAATTGTTCCATTATTTAACAGCTTTTCATATCAGGAAATTCCTTCTCATATTCAGCCTGAGTCTATATTTTGCTTTCAACCTCTTGGTTCCTATCTGTTCTTAGTTTCAACAGAAAACAGCTCTCCCCTCACCCACCTACTCCCCCCCTTTTTTTTGCAAGCTAAAACATCTATTTGAAGCATAAATAATTTCTTGTTCAGGATTTAATTCTGGATGAAATGCTGACCTCATGTGCATCATGGAGTTTTGGCAGACAGAAGAGGAAGGAATTCATACCTCCCATCTTTGTTGACCAGTTTACTGTGTGCTAGAGCAGATTAAATGGTTGGTCTATAGTAGTGATGGCGAACCTATGGCATGTGTGCCACAGGTGGCACGCGGAGCCATTTGTCAGGGAACAAGAGGCACTGACTGTCACATGCGCGTTGGCCAGCTGAGTTCACCCTTTTTAAAAGCCATTTTTCGCCCTCCCCAGGCTCCAGAGGCTTTATAGGAGCCTGGGGAGGGCGAAAAGAGCCTCCCCCACCCCCTCCGGAGGCCCTCCGGAGGCTTCATGAGCTTCTGTGAAGCCTCCGGAGCACAAAATAACGGCCCTACAGCCAAACCGGAAGTTCGGGAACAGACTTCTGGTTTGCCTGGAGGGTCATTTTGACTGCTCCTCCTGAAGGTCCCTGAAGCCTTCGGAGCGCTTAAAATGACCCTCTGAGCAAACCGGAAGTGACTTCCGGTTTGTTGGGAGGGTCGTTTTGACTGCTCCGGAGGCTTCAGGGAAGCCTCCAGAAGGTCCCTGAAGGCTCCAGATGGCACCCGGGGGGGGGGGGGGCAAAGGAGGTTGTTTTCGCCCTCCCCAAGCTCCTATAAAGCCTCTGGAGCCTGGGGAGGCAAAAAAAGCATGCAAAAAAATGGGGGAGCGCCTATAGTGCATTATGAGTGCGGCACACCCGCACACGACCCCCCTGTGCTCCCCCCACTTATGCCACGCGAGCCAAAAAAGGTTCACCATCGCTGGTCTATAGGAATTTTATTTTGCTGACCAGATGCTCTATTGCCAATTTCCAGGACATGCTGGAAATGAATATCAAATGGTTAGAAATTGTGATCAATGTCTGCTTGCAAGAAATCATATTCTTCCATACCATAACAGTAAAGGCAGAATTAAGGCCTTTACTAATGAAAAATATCCCTTGACTCAGGAGATCTTTACAATTATACACCAGATTGAAATATTCTCCCTGCAATGTAGTTTTGTTGAGAAAAGAGTGATCACATTGTTCTAGTTTCTTCTCATTGATGCTGATTTTCTGGATCTATACCATGTTCTTACATAGACTATATTATCAAAATTGTTTAAAAACAAACAAACAAACAAACCTATTAATTCCTCTGGAGCTATTGGCAGATATCCATGTCACTGGCCGTGGCATCCTTTTTAATTTTCTGGGAGGATTCTGTCTTGTTGGCATTAAGGCTAGTTCCAGCCCAACATTTCTAGAAAATAGTGCTAGAAGAATGCTCTTCAACTCTGATAATTGTCCTAAGTGTTCCACTGGATTTTAAATTGTCCCCATGATATTTAACATCTAGATGAAACTGCTAGGGTAACAGCTGGCTTTCTAAAGTAAGTATGACAGTATTGTTAGTAGTCAGCAAGATGGGAGTATGGCACCTAATTCTATTTCCCTAATCATCAAAATCCCCTGATACACATCAGTGTCTTTAATGCTACCTAAATTCAATAGTTGATTAGATGAGAAAAAAATAAAATAAAACTAATTTGGAGAAAACAAAAATAATACAGTTAAAGAGGAAACTGGATTTAGCAATGGAGTTCCCCTTGTTATGGTGGGGATTTTCTCTCCTCTTGAACAACCAGGTTTGTTATCTGAAAACACTCTCTGGTTTTCAGCTATTTACAGGAGGCAACTTGTGAAGAATGCCTTTGCATAATTGATTCTAGTATGTCTATTTCAGCTTTCTCTGAGCTGGTTAAATATTTGAACTGATTAGATGTGACAATAGTTGGTTTTATCCCATTTTGACCATGGCACTGTTTTCTATGTGAGGTCATAAGAAAAATGACGATTGAAGTAAGTTTTGGGCTTGACTTACTATTAAAATTATACTAATATCAATCAATACCACAACCAATTATATACAAGATAAATCAATACAACAACAAAAACACAATAATTAATAGATTTCCTAATAACATGTATTATCAGAACAAAAATCCTACTATCATCAAAACTTTAGTATAAAAGCTGTAGTATAAATCTGTAGTGAGATGACTTTTTCAAGCTTCATAAACATCCTGTAAACTAAATTGTAACTTAGTTACAGTGGTAGGATTCAAATAATTTAACAACCAGTTCTCTGCCCTAATGATTTCTTCCAACAACCAGTTCACCAAACTGTCCAGAAAGTTAACAACCAGCTCTCCCAAAATGGTGTGAACTGGCTGAATCCCACCAATATTTAGTTATTAGTACTGAATAACTAACTTTGAATTACGAGATATAATTCAAAGGGGAATTTATTCCAGAGCTAAACTGAAAAGCACCGTAAAACATGAAGTGTCTAATTTAATACAGGAGGAAAAAACCAATTGACCTTGATTGCAAAATCAAGCCAAGTGCATACAGAAACATAAATTATAATCATTTTTTTTCCAGAAAACTAGGTTTTCTGTATACACTAACTGAAGGTCAGTACCAACAAGTTAAACCAATAGTGATGATCCAACCAATACAGCAATTAATTAAAAGAAAGGTGTGGCTGTATTTGGAGAGATCCAGGACCATAGAACTCTTCTGGATATGAACTAGTGGGTGAGAAGCAAAATAAAAGCCTGTCAGGCTATTACTATAGTGTTCTAGGCATGATCCCACCAATGTTTGAACTAAGTATTTAACCATTTCTAGAGTAAGATATGAAGATATATTCTGAAAATTTACAAGGTAAAAATTATAACTTCTTGTAGATTCATTGATGAAAGGCTTTAAATAAAGCTTTTCATTAATAAGAATTCATAAATTATATAACACAGATAATACTGACAACTGACAGTGCTGAAGAGCAATCAAACAAACAAAAACAAGGGAAGTGAGACATTCTATTAATGAACTAAAACACATATCCAGAAGGCATCTAAGCTTATTGCAATTTAGGTGTAGTTTTCAGTCTTGCAAGGGGGTGTGATAGCTCAGCTGTTAAAGATTCTAAGCTTGTCAGCTGGAAAACTGATACCTTGAGTTTGAGACCTGAGTGCTGAGCTCCCATCCTTGCCCTGGCTCCTGTACACCTAACAGTTTAAAAGCATGCAAATGCAAGTAGATAAATATCTCAATGGGAAGATAACAATGTCCTGTGAGCCTCAGCAGATAATCATCCTGGCCACATGACCATGGAAATATCTTTGGATAAAGGTACTCCTTTAGCTTAGAGATGAGCATTGTTCCCAGAGTCAGACACAACTGGACAGGGGAAATCTTTACCTTTCATGCAGTTAATCTCTTTTTAAAATCCAACTTTTGAAAATGAGATATTGCAATTGTAAAGTAAAAAGAAAATTCAAAGCAAACTTTCATTAAAATGAAATGTGTAACTCCAGAAGAGATTAATAAATCATCCTGAAGTATCTAGTAAACTTCAAATCAGTGTGAATTCCAGAAGATTTGATTCTCTCTGAGAATTTAAAACTGTTTAAAAAGAAAACTTGAGCCCCTATTTCACCAATTAAATAGCCCAATTCTCCTAAATTTAGTGAATATTTCTAGCAATGAAATCAAAAGGCTCAGCTCAAAATTTAGGAACATAAGTATCTATTCATGTTTTGCCTCTTTAACATCCTGAAAGCACTCTTATGTATCTCTCCTTGGTCTCTGAATTTTACTACTTGAATTGAACTACAGTATCTGCCTTTAACATCTGGAGATAGCAGTCCTAATAATATTACAATATACCTTCTCCTGCAGAGCACCTTGTAGAAATTGTAAACTATTCCCAGACTCCTTTTCTGAACACAGGGTGGGTGGAAGAAAGAGCTGGAGATATGAAAGAATGATGGATCACTAAGCTGTAGGGGACCATTTAGGCCAATCCCCTGTTCGATGCAGGAATTTTCCCACAGACAACTCTCTAGTCTTCCCTTGAACACAACTAATGAAGGGGAGCGCACCATCTGTCTGGATAATTGATTCCACTGTTGAACTGCTCCTCTTGTAACTTAAAATAAGCCATTCTAAGTCCTACACTTTGGAACAAGAAAGAAGAGGTCTTGACTTTCTTCTATGTGACATCCTTTGGGGTATTGAAGAATGCTATTATATCCCTGCTCAGTTGGTTTTTCTCAAAGCCAATTATCTCTTTCAATCTCTCTTCATATTTCTAGTTTCCCTGGTCATCCTGGTCCCCCATCTCTGAACCTGTTCTATTTTTGCTTAATCTTTTTTTATAAGTAATATATGGTGTCTAACCACTGAACACAACTAGATTGACATATTTCTAATGATGCAGCCTAAAAACCGTCTTCTTTGCAACTACATTCATTCTCTCTCATTTTCAGTTTCCAGTTAGCTGTTATTCTACTTTTTTTTTCAAGAAATAATTGTGATCAGTGCCCATCACAATCTCGTAAAAACTGATTGTCAGTTCCAAAGTTCAGTAATATTTGAAAGCAAATGCTGCATGCACTTGCGCACAAACTTTTCTGACATTATGTTGTCATAGATGTCACACATTTCATGCATTCCTTCTATGTTGATAGTTTGGAAAATTATATGGATTCTCCCTTCAAGTGTGCTATATTCAACTTGGTCATCTGCTGAGAGAACTATAGTTGAGACTTCTTTTTTTTTTTTTTTTAGCGTTTCCCGGGCGGTTGATTCTGTTGGGGCTCGAACTGGAAAAAAAACCTCTATTGACATGCTGACTGTGCAGTTATTGTTGCTTTGTCTATTGTATTTCTCCCTCTTTCTTGCCTCTCTCTGATTCCAGCTGAGGCTGAATTTAAGTGTAGCTCTACTTCCTGTTTTTGGTGCAGCTGCTTCTTTTTCATCAGAGATATATTTGTGTTCCTCTTAGGAGAAGTCATATAGCAAGGCCCTGTACTCCATAAATTATTTGCTCTTTGTCCTGCCACAATTATTTATAGATGGACCTTCTCTGTGGTGGCACCTGTTCTGTGGAATGTTCTCCTCTGAAATCCGCAAAGAATTTAAAATTATGTCATTTGGTATTATCTCTTCATTCTTCCCTCCCTTATAATAATGTTTTGAAGAAACAGATTTTTTTTCTCCCTTTCCCAAACTTTGTAATGAATAGAGTCTATATTAGATTACATAGTACACATTGTTGGGGTGCTTGCCAGAAAGAAAGGTATCATTTACTATGGGATGTTGAGGTAATAAGGAAACCAAATCCTTCCAACATTAATTTCTATATCCTCTAGATCAGAGTTATATTTGCTCCAAAGGTTAGAAAATGATCTAATTGTTTATAGATTATTCCAGCATTTTTGGTAGCAAGCTCATTTCTCCCAAGATGATTTATTTTGGGTCATCCACCATGGCTGGGATTCTATTTCCATTATAATGTGAACAGAAATATGTAGAGTCCAATTAAATAGATACAGCTTCCTTTGACTGAATTAACATTCAATAAGTGATATGTTCCTTAATATTGTTTTATGCTTAAACTGTACCATCAGTTGTAAGTAATGAAATGTTACCCACTCTGATTTTGAGTCGGATGTTTGATATACCTCAATTATTTTAATAATAAATAGAACCTTTTTTCATATTATTGGGATGGAATATCAAATACAAATATAAATAAGTCTCTTATAATGACAGAGATACAACCATACAACTACACATACAACTACACAGACACTAGCCTAGGAATGGACTAATGGCAGTCAAATTTCAGTATAATGGTCCTCACTCAAACTGTTAAGCTGGATACTAGGCCAAACAGATCTATCTGATTCCCTAGTAAATTGTTTTTTTCACTTGAAATTTCTGCTGTTACAGGCACCTTTTGCACCTCAATAAACTGATGGAATAGATGACTGAATAAAATTCAGAATTAAGAAATAGATTCAGTCTTCCATTTAATGCATGCAATCAATGAACTATATTTGACTCTTGGCCTCTATTATACAAGGATTAACAGACAAACATGGTATCACTTCTTTTTAAGTTGATCAAGCCACAAAAGTGTTGAATCAGATGATTAAGGATTAGAAGCATCTGTGCAAAAATCTCTCAGTATAGGAAGGCCCAGATGGTTCCTGCTGGATCGTTTATAGGATGAACAAGATGGATTAAAAGGACCTTCCACATTTTCGGATTTAAAAAGAACTTTATTCAACATTAATGAACACTAATTTCCCCCTGTGATATAGAATTTCTAAGGCTTTCTAAGACTCATTTTAAAAATTCTAGTAGGTATTTAGAGATCTTTTCCACCAGCTGTTATACTTCCGAGTGATAATTCCTTGTATTATATCAATTTAGAAATATTTACTAATCTTGAGTATGTATAAAAATAACTACTTTATTTATTATAATATATGATGCTATAATCCATTTGGATTTGTCCAAAGATAAACTAAAACATGTAGAGCAAACTGTAGCATCTATTTTTATGCCAACTGACATCATCATTGCCATAATTGCTAATGTTGCAAAATAGTACAGGTGTTATCCCATGAGAGACTATAATACAGATTTCAAGGAAGATAAATATGTTTAGAGATAGAATAGTTGGGTGTGAATGGGATGTTAGGAAAAAGGATGGAAGGAAGAAATCCTCAATGGCCTATTTTCTATACATTTTAGAGAAAATAAAAAGTTTCTGAAGTCAAGATCATTCAGAACTTTAGGATCATTTTTTAAAAATGGAGACAGGGCTTATTAGTGACACATCAGAAAAGTAACATAAATATAATAAAATCCTTATAAAATAAGCTTTGTTTAAATAAACAATTTACATATTTTGGAAAAATACATATATACACTATCTGAGTGGGTGATTGATACCTCACCTCTTTTGCTATGTGCACCTGCATGTATTGCTTGGATCTTACATCTGCCATTAGATGTTGTTCACGTTGTCCCCTGTACGATAGATGTTCTTGATCATCACACTGGAATTAAAGGACTCATAATAGTTCAGCTTCTGTTCCAGCAATAGGGATCTTACTACTTTCCAAGGAATTTGGTGATACAGTCCAAATATTTATTTGGCAATTACCATTTTGTAACTTTTCTGTAATCCTGCTTCCCGGGAGAATAAATAGTAAATTTATTTAATACCCTGAAATATCCTACCGTGTACTCCCTCAGCCTTCGCTTCTGAAAGTTACAGGTTTTCATAATATCTCTTCACAATCTTTAGTTCTATGATTATCTTTGTGTTCAGTATCTGAACTTGATCTAATTTGCCTAATTACTTTAAATTTAGTGCCTAGAATGAACATATAATCCAAGGTGAAGTGCAATTATGAGAGGCGAGAGAGGAAGGGGAGGGAGGGAGAGGGAGGGGGAGGGAGGGAGGGAGGGAGAGGGAGAGGGAGAGGGAGAGGGAGAGGGAGAGGGAGAGGGAGAGAGAGAGAGAGAGAGAGAGAGAGAGAGAGAGAGAGAGAGAGATTGCTGTACAATACTACAATAGCTAATATAGCATGTACACCCAAAAACCAAAAACCAATGATAAATGCTGAACCCTTGCCATTTCTGGCTATGACACATACACACACACATACACAAACATTTGAGTGCTTTTGTCAATGCTAACTTGTGGCAACTGCCTGAACTAATGCCTGTGATTATCTTGGCAAGACTTATATAAGTGGTTTGTTCTTGTCTTCTTTCTGAGGCATGAGTGATGGACCTTAGGGCACCCAGCTGGTCTCATGCCTAACATGGTACTAGAACTCATGTCTCCCGGTTTCTAGCCTAGTTCATAAACCACTCCACCAAACCAGCTCTATTTGAAGATATTAGTATTAGCAGAGTAAGAAAAATGTTGAGGACAACATGAAAAATTACCCACCCAGGATCAAATTTGAATGACATTATTGTGTACCATCTTCTAACCCAAGGTTTTTCAAACTGGAGTCTGCAAAACCCTAGGGTTCTGGCAGAACATGAATAGGTTCTATAGGACTAGGGAGTGGGAAAAAGCTAAAATGCACTCAGCTCTCTCCACTCCTGCCTTGATGCTGCTCTTCCTTTCCTACTTGCTGCATCACCAGAATTTGCAAGTACTGCATGAGGGGTTGTCTTGCTGTGTTTCCCCTGCCATGTGCCCATGCACAAAAGCTGATTCCCTGCCTGTCTTCAAACTCCCTTTAAAGTGAGACTTCTTCTGATGAGTGAGACTATCTGTAAATCTATATGAACATACATGAGAATCGTGCTTTTAAAGCCAGTTAGGCAGGTAGCCAGCCAGGCATGAGGAGGAAGAAGGATGCCGGAGTGGCTTCAGTCAAGAATTCACTATGGAAAAGAAGTTTAATTTCACTATATTCATTCATTGCTTCTATCCATATTATTATGCGGCATGCAGTGTTTTTGTGCATCAGACCATCAGCATTCCTAAGTCAGGGATTTATTCTAAATGACATCCTAGTTGGTGATTTTCCGGCATATTTTTTCACCTTTATAATATTAAACTGTCATATCCATCCTAGGTATATAACCTTCAGCATATATGTATTATATTTATATTGTTTTTGACTAGTTCAAGCACACATTTATGCAATACATTCCCACCCACCCCACCCCAGATATGGATGATTGGCCACAATTGCAGACAATACAGAAACAAATATATATATATATATATATATATATATATATATATATATATATATATATATATATATATATATATATATATATATATATATATATATATATATTGGAGCTGTAATTAAATTCATATGAATAAATTACAAAAAGCTCCAATTTATTGCCAATTTCCTATTACTGGTACTTTGACTCTTAATCAGGCATCTCAAGATTTCTTTTTTTTAAAAAAACCTACCATGTTCCACAGCTGGAAAAACTGGAAAATACCCTATTCTAGACTCACAAAAATACCTTTGATTAATAGTCTTGCCACCCACCCTTGAGGAGCATCTTAATCAAAATTCCATAAGGTACTTTATTGAATGACTTACTAATAACAAGATATATCAGGCAATTTCCTTAGTAGACTGTGGGAGTGTTATAGATAAATATCTTGATTTCTTTTTTAATTGAAAAAAATGCAAATAATGAAGCAGTAGCCAAATAACATTGGTTTGAACTAACAGGCAAACTACAAATGAGGTTTTCTGGAAAATAGAGGTCTAAGATGATATAGGGAAGCATGTTGTTTGGCTTCAATTGTTCGTTCAGAAAAATCGAGTTTCTTTTTAACTCTATAACAATAATCTGACACAAAGACAGTATTTTAAAACTAATATTCAGGAATGTGTTTTGGCCAAAGTGTGACTAAATAAAATTAACTTCTAATTATATAATGTTATTATGGGATAGTATCAGGGGAAAAAATCCATCATGAGGGTTTTATCTATCTGACTATTTACAGATGACAACAAGGATATATTTTGCCAGTTATGCCCCCTCCTGGAGAAATGAAACGTAGCCTTGGTGCTCGTTCCATTGTCTTTCAGCCCCTTGTTATTGAACATACATGGGGGGGACTGAAAACAAGATGAATTGAATAAGGTATAACTTTTTAAACCTCTCTGGGCACATGCAGGAAATACCCCCATCAACTTACTCCTTTGTTTTCCCTTCCAATTTCAGAATTCCTGACATTTGGCAGCTGCTCAAATGTCTATGAAAACTAGGCCTCTTTTTTCAAGTTCAAGTTTCTCTCACTATAGAACTGGACTTTTCCTCCCCCCTTTTCTAATTAGAGGAAGAAGAAATCCAGTCTGTTCTATCACTCCTGGGAATCCAACAAGATGGGTGTCTACCAGGTTACATATTGATAAGAGAGAGAGAAATGTTTAATTAGCTTTCCCTTGTGTATATTTTCTTTTGATTATACAGCTGGGTAAATACATATTGATTGAATTTCACAGTTCTCCATGATTTGTAGCGTGGTTTTAAATTGTGCCTCACATAATAAAATACCTTTAATCAATAATGATAAAAATATATATGAAGACTAAACTTGCATTTGGTTCCACATATAAGTATTGAAGAGGTTTAATGATATTCTGCTTAGTTGCTCAGTTCAGCTACGAGATGGCATTCTTTAAATTAAAAAAAAAACAGCTTAAACATGGAATGATTTATGAATTGTCAATCTCGAGACAATTGTAATTACAATTATTTCTAGAGGTCACTTCAATAGGAAGAATAATTTTGGGAAACTGGATGCTAAAAAAGTAGAAAACAAAAACAAAAAAGGAACATTTCTGTTTTGGGAAATTAACTTTAAGATTCAAAATTATTTTTAGTGGAAAGCATTTCTTTGTATTGTTATGTAATCAGACATCATGACCTATTAACAATGAGCTGTGGTTTGTTACTCTGATTTATTTGGGAAGGTGTTGTACTTAGCATGATGGATAAACCCATCCATTTAAGCTTATAACACGTAAAGTGATGGTTTGCCCACGCAGGAACAAGAATGAAGAAAGATTGCCTCCTCTTTTTTTCTTTATTAAACATTTTGAAGAAGATATATAATAAAATACATGGAAAAGGTAAAATAATTTTGATATTATAGTGTCTTTATCAGGTATTAACTAGGGATTTGAAAATGTCCTGGACATTAAAGCTTTCTAAAATATTAAATCAATCAATATCTGTCTGTCCACCCATCCATCTGTCCGTCCATCTGTCCGTCCATCCATCCATCCATCCATCCATCCATCCATCCATCCATCCATCCATCCATGAAATGATAATGTCTAGAGTCTCAAAAGGTAAATATCTTCTATTGAGGATTTTTGAATTTATGATATACCAGGTAGAAAGCAGGAGTCCATGAGTTAAGTACTGCCTTAGCCATGAATGCCATCTAGGTGATTTGGAGCCAGTCACTCTATCTCAACCCAACCCACCTCATAAGGTTCCTGTTGTGGGGAAAATAGGAGGAGGAAGGTATGTTGGCTGTCACCATGATTTATTTGTAAGAATAATAAAGGCAGAATAGAAACAAAAAAAGTAACACAAAGTATGTTTTATATTACTTATCACTAATGCAAAAGAAAGTAGCATCTATAAATGCAAAAAATGGAGATGATCAGAATACCTAATAAAAATATCTCCAAATGACTTATTTTGGAATAGAATAACAGAATCTCCAGTGTTGGAACATGAACAACTTCTGGCGACAAGCCGTTCTACTGATTAATTATTGTCACTGTCAGGAAATTTCTTTCTGGTTCTAGATTGCTTCTCCCCTTGATTAGTCAATAGGCTTGCTTCTTGTCCTACTTCCTATCCTGCTTTGGGGAATAGGTTGACCCCCTCTTCTTTGTGGCAGCCATTGGATACTGGAACACTGGTATCATGCCATCCCTAGTCCTTCTTTTCATTAAACTAGACATACCAAATTCCAACAAACGTTCTTTCTATTTGTTTTAGCCTCCAATCTGCTAATCATCTTTGTTGCTGTTCCCTGCACTCTTTCTAGAATCTCAACACCTTTTTTAATATTATTGCAACCAAGTGATTCCCTCCCACCCATCATGAGGCAGTCTCATTGGTACACTGAGAGATTATAGAGTTAACAGAGCCAGAAGGCGAAGAACAAATTGGACCAGACATAGAAAAAACTTCACGTTCAAGCCTACACTAAGAAACACAATCACTTCTCTCCCCTTACTGCATCCACAGATTGTGCCATGGCTACCCTTTTTAGAATAACATGCTTGTGGGTTACGGAAGTCTACAAGACAAGGAGTTCCATCCTCCCCATGTGCAGTCTGAAATCTTGAAGCAATACTTCTTTACAGGTAAAAATCTGTAAACATAAAATTCCTTGGACTCTATATGGGTGTGGTAAGAGGTGATTCATCCATCCATCCATCCATCCATCCATCCATCCATCCATCCATCTATCATCTATCTATCTATCTATCTATCTATCTATCTATCTATCTATCTATCTATCATCTATCATCTATCTATCATCTATCTATTCTATGTGGCTGACTCTAGATCCGTGTTTCTCAACCTTGGCAACATTAAGTCCTGTGGACTTCAACTCCCAAAATCCCCCAGCCAGCTGTGCTGGGAGTTGAAGTCCACAAGACTTAAAGTCACCAAGGTTGAGAAACACTGCTGTAGATGATTAGTGTATATGATTAGAGTTGTGTTTTGCAAAATTATCTTGGATACACTTTAGCTTGTGGACTCCAAGCAAGTGATGATGACTTCGGCCACTTGTGGGAAGGATCCATTTTCATTTGGAAAGTCAATAGGAGTATGAAGAGCTGGAAGAAGGTTGCCAAAATCTTAGGAGGCAGGTATGCCAGTGGCCTTGAAGAAGGTGGTGGCGTGTCTCTTCCTGGAATTATATAGATCTATTTCAACCAGGATTCAGGCAATGAACAGAAACTACACTAATCCTGGTAGATAACCTTCTTCAGAACATATAGGGCAGTGGTTCTCAACCATTCCAATGCCAAGACTCTTTAATACAGTTCCTCATGTTGTGGTGACCCCCAAACATAAAATTATATTTGTTGCTACTTCATGACTGTAATTTTGCTACTGTTATGAATTGTAATGTAAATATCTGATGTGCGAGATGTATTTTCATTATTACAAATTGAACATAATTAAAGCATAGTGATTAATCTGCCAATCTTGGTTTGGGAGAAGATCAGCCAGGCTGGGATTTTCCAGGATAAAACGACCTCCCTGCCTGCCACCAGCAGCAGTTTGTGGTTTACATGAGTTTTACTTTGTTAATTTTACTTTTTTTTACATTACATTCCCCCCACCCACCCTCAGTTTTCTTTCTTTCTTTCTTTCTTTCTTTCTTTCTCTTTCTTTCTTTCTTTCTATCTATCTTTCTTTCTTTTTTCTTTCCATTCCTCCCTCCCTTTTCTTTTTTCTTTCTTTCCATTCCCCCCTCCCTTTTCTTCTTTCTTTCTTTCTTTCTTTCTTTCCATTCCACCCTCCCTCTTCTTTCTTTCCATTCCTCCCTCCCTTTTCTTCTTTCTTTCTTTCTTTCTTTCTTTCTTTCTTTCTTTCTTTCTTTCTTTCTTTCTTTCTTTCTTTCTTTCTCTTTCCATTCCACCCTCCCTCTTCTTTCTTTCCATTCCCCCCTCCCTTTTCTTCTTTCTTTCTTTCTTTCTTTCTTTCTTTCTTTCTTTCTTTCTCTTTCCATTCCACCCTCCCTCTTCTTTCTTTCCATTCCCCCCTCCCTTTTCTTCTTTCTTTCTTTCTTTCTTTCTCTTTCCATTCCTTCCTCCCACACACACATACACACACACACACAATTCTAATTTCCACCAACCAGCTTTTACTGTGGAGAGTATTGAATCATTACGCAGTATTGATTGGTGATCAATTTTCATCTTGCAGTGCAATAGAGAACATACTATGCATAGCAATCTTAAGATGCTGTATGAATATAATGGGATGTCTAATTACGGCAAACAAAAACAAATGGTTGGCAAAGGCGCTCCCCAAACACCTGTCTTTTTCTCTAAACTATTCATTGAAGTAATAAACAACACACTGCGTCTTTATTACCGCTCCTGTCAGTACTGAGCCATAGACAGCTCTTGGGTGAGTCAAAAGCTAGATCAGAAAGAAACATAATGGAGCAAGAAAGATTTTTTTTCCAGACCAAGGTTTGAATTAGTGGCCAAAGGAAATAATTTCACACAGAGAAGCTGGACATTGGACAATTCTTACCCTACTTCCTTCCAAAATATTTCAGTTCTGTTAAAAGCACCTGTTAACAGACAGAGGAGTTTGGAGCATCTTTTTTTTCCTATCCTTTCCTCCTGTCCTAATGGTACCTTTCATGGACCTTATTTGAAAACATTTAAAAGAAACTGCTTCAGTTATTTAGATTCTTTGAGTTGTTGATAGTGAGACTTAATAGTTGAACGGCTACTTTTGCAGTTATGGCGAGATGCTATTTACATATTTCCCCCAACTCTGACCCCATAGGTTTTGCAAAATTAATTGGTACCCAAATTTTTTCAAGAACATTTTTGGGTATGTTCACAAAACATCCAAAATATTTACTCCAGGCCAGGAAGGCAGAACCACCACTTTCCTGCCCACCTTCATATTCCATGTTCTTGTGAATAAGCATTATATCATTTATTGATTCACAAATATTTTATCTGCAATTTTGTATTTTACAAACAAACCAAGAGAAAATTGGAGCTGCAACAGTCATAAATTCATGAGCAAGACAAAACACCAGCAACAGACACATACAGTATATCTGCCCGATAGCTGCCCTTTTGGTTCCAACTCCTCTGGGATGCTTGGTGGAGGGAACACACCCCCCCTAGAATTTATGGAGTTTGAGGTCCCTGCAATGATTTGAGAACCATACAGACCATACACAATCCATTTGAGAGCCATATCAATCTTGCTTACCTCTTAGGTTAGGATAAGGAGGACTACAACAGCTCCTTAATCTAGTACACTGAAGTGATAGAGTTTGTGATATCTTTCTTTCTCTGTAAACTCTCTTAATATTAATTCAAAATTCAGTATTTCATCCTGGCCTGAATCTACTGTCCTGTAATTCTACAGAATATATTGGCTAGACATCAGGTGTCAACAGACCTACTTAAAAATATCATTTTCCGGACTTCCTGAGAGGAGCCTGCTGGTGGTGGCAGCAAAAAATCAGCTGCCTCCGAATTCCTGGCTACGTACCTGTTTAGAGGATCTTCCATCTGACGTCTTATCAGGTTTTCTTATCCTTCAGGCAAGAAGGAAAGAAGAAACTGTTTTGCTGGCAAATGCTCTTCGATTTTTGCAGCTTTTGTGCTTGCAAGGAAAGGGGGGCTAGCCCAAGGCAGAACGGCTGTCCGTGCTGGGAACTTCAAACTGCCTTGTGCAGGACAAAGTAGGTCTCCCCCACTCTGTTCAAAGTTTTGTTTGATTTAATCTTATCACAAGCTGAATCCATTTGCGTGGACAATAATTGTTTATCAACATTTTAGCTTCTTTTCTTTTTCTCCTCCGAAAAATTATTTACTTAGAGGCTTTTAAAATGGCGCCGAGCAGGCTGGTTTCTCCGGTAATAACGAACACTTTTTGTTAATCCTCACAAGAATTCAAAACAAAAGAGATTGCTTATCATATGTTTTGGTTTCACAATAGAAGAATTTTACTCCTTCATTAACCTTGCTTATCTGGAAGTTAAATGGTGATGAATCTGCTGAACGGTCTTGTTACAATGTTTACTCACTGAAAGTTTTGCCAAGCCTTAAACTTCAAAATAAAAGCCTCTTTACTTAAAGCTGCATATTCAGGCAATAGAGTTTTATTAACTGCAGGCAGATAAATTTTGAAATGGCCTCAAAACCAAATATTAACTTGAAGTCGTCACCCTCTACTTCCAGGGGCACATCCTCAGTGCCTGGCACAAAGCTGCAGCCTCCGCTTCCTACGCCCCCTGCTGGGGATGTGTTAACGAAAGAATTTTTCCTGAGTAACCTAAGCGAGGCTCTTAATGCACAGACAATTAAAATGGAAGATAAGTTTAGAGATAATAGAGAGGTGGTAAAGCAGGAGAGAAAAGAGGAAATAAAGAAATGAAAGAAGAAATTAAAAGTGAAATAAAAGGACTTAAACAGGAGCTGTATGAGAAATTTGATGCTAAGGCTGATAAAATTAGAGACGACATGCTGAGTCTTGTAACTGTATTAACAGAACATATTTCTGGAATGGAAGATACTCTAGAGGTTCTTAATGATGCCAATGCTAACTTGACATTGAAAACAGAGGTGGTGGAACAAAAAGTGGAAAATGCTGAAAAGAAATTATTATGATACAGTACCGACAAATGGAGTTCGCATTAAGAGTAAGGGGGCTGCGTGAGGAGAAACAGGAGAACCTGAAACAGATCCTATCGGAAGCTTTTGACCGCCTGATGGGAAGACCAGGGACCAACCAAGACTGGCAAATTGACAAAGCTTACCGCGTTAACTCCTGGTTGGCAAAGCAGAAGCAGCTTCCTCGAGACATAGTTATATATTTTACTACAAGAGAGCTTAGAAATATGGTACTGCAAGCGTCTTATAACACTAAGCTTCAAATTGGCGGTCAAGACCTGGCTGTTTTGAAAGAGATACCACCTCAAATGTTAAGAGCCAGGAGAGACTACGCTTTTTTGGTCGAAGAGCTCAGAAATCGTCAGATACAGTATAGATGGGATGCACCATTTGGCATCATATTTACATTTGATAAGCAAAGGTACCGCCTCAACTCTGTATGGAAAGCCCGAGATTTTTATTATAATATATTGAAGGCCGGACACCCTGCACCATCTGGACCTAGAGAAAGACCACAAGAAGGACAGGATAGACAGCAAACTACACAACCACCAGACAAGATGGAGCATCTCTCTTCTCTAGAAGTGCAAGGTGCTATGGAACCAAGACCTAGCCGCATGACTACTAGACGTATGGAGAAAGAGAGATATTTCTAAGAGAGCTTAGAAATATGGTACTGCAAGCGTCTTATAACACTAAGCTTCAAATTGGCGGTCAAGACCTGGCTGTTTTGAAAGAGATACCACCTCAAATGTTAAGAGCCAGGAGAGACTACGCTTTTTTGGTCGAAGAGCTCAGAAATCGTCAGATACAGTATAGATGGGATGCACCATTTGGCATCATATTTACATTTGATAAGCAAAGGTACCGCCTCAACTCTGTATGGAAAGCCCGAGATTTTTATTATAATATATTGAAGGCCGGACACCCTGCACCATCTGGACCTAGAGAAAGACCACAAGAAGGACAGGATAGACAGCAAACTACACAACCACCAGACAAGATGGAGCATCTCTCTTCTCTAGAAGTGCAAGGTGCTATGGAACCAAGACCTAGCCGCATGACTACTAGACGTATGGAGAAACAAGCTAAAAAGCAACAGCATCAACAATCATCGGCCATCGATCAAGGAACTACAATAACAAATCTGGAAGCAGTGGGAGGAGCTAGACCTAAGGTTAAACAGGCCGTGCAGGAAGCTCTAAAAATGCTTCAACCAACCAAAGATGACAACTAAGATTTTAACATGGAATGTCAACGGACTGAATTCTCCACAGAAGAGGAAGAAAATATTTCATTATCTCAAACAGTTTAAGAACGATGTAATTTGTTTGCAAGAAACTCATATCAAGTCAACTGATCAAAAATATTTGATCAACTCAAAACTTGGTCAACATTTTGCAGCTTCTGCTATGGAAAAGAAGAATGGTATAGTTGTATACTTAAGAAAAGATATGAAAGCTGAATTAATAGAAGCAGATCCCTTCGGAAGATATATTGCTTTAGACTTAATCTTAGAAGGGAAAAAGACATTACTTTTGGGAATTTATGCTCCCAATCAACAGCAAGATAGATTCTATAGAAATCTTCATGCTAAATTAGTACAGTGGGACTATAGTTCCTGTATACTATTAGGTGACTGGAATGGAGTGATAGACACTAAGAGAGATAAGAAGATTTCCCGCCTAAATACCAAGATGCGAGCAAAGTTACCCAAATCTTTCTTTGACATTATGGATGATTTTGAATTGAGAGATATTTGGCGAGAAAGAAATGCAGAGGAATATGACTTCACTTTCTTCTCGGACAGGCATCAATCCCTTTCAAGGATTGATTTTATTCTAACCACTAATGATTTGCTTTCTAGGGTCAAGAAAACAAAGATTGCAGCTAGGGTCCTTTCGGACCATAACCCAGTTTGGATGGAGTTGGGAAGGGTAGTGCAGGCAAGAAGGTCTTGGAGATTGAATGAAAACTTATTTAGATATGAAAAGTATATTAATGATTGTAAAAAATTACTATCTGAATATTTTGTTTTGAATATGAATAAGGGTACATCTATGGAATTTGTATGGGATGCAAGCAAAGCGTATATGAGAGGAGTTTTGATGAATATAAATAAAACACATAGAAATAAGCAAGGGTTAAAACGAACAGAACTGGAAGAGGAAATTAAGAGAAAAGAGCTGGAGTTAACAATGAACCCAGACGATACAAAGGTTAAGGAAGCTATTAACATATTAAAATCTCAATTTGACATGTTGATCTCTGACCAGGTAGCTACTAATTTATTATATGCAAAACACAATACTTTTTGTAATGCAAACAAACCTGGCAGATGGTTAGCTTATCAGATTAGGAAAAAAAGGAAAACTCGAAATATATCTAAACTGATTTACAGAGGGAAGGAGGTGTTTCAACAGGAAGAGATTCAAAAGGCTTTCTGGGAATTTTTTACAGAACTGTATAAAGGGGATAAAATTAATGGTTTAGACATAGACAAATATTTAGACAAAGAGAAAATACCTTCAGTTAGAGAAGAACACAGGCAAAAATTGAATCAACCAATAACCTCGGGGGAAATCCTGCAGGTAATTAAGCAATTAAAGTCAGGGAAAGCACCAGGTACAGATGGCTTGACAGCGGTTTACTATAAAAACTTACAGTTAGAAATGGTAGAACCTCTTAGAGAATTATTTAATATGATTCAAACGGAAGGTAAAGTCCCTCCATCTTGGAAGACAGCGTTTATATCTTTGATACCCAAAGAAGATCAAGATACTACTCAACCCAAAAATTATAGACCTATTTCATTACTGAATGTAGATTATAAAATTTTTACTAAAATATTAGCAAATAGGTTAATGTTGGTCATTCAACAATTGATACATACGGACCAAACAGGTTTTATACAAGGGAGACAGATGAAAAGTAATGTCAGATTAATTATTAATGCATTAGAATATTTGGGAAAGAACAACCAGATCCCTGCTGCGTTTATATTTTTGGACGCTGAGAAGGCCTTTGATCGAGTTAACTGGCAATTTCTGCTGAAGATACTGCAAAAAATGCAGATAGGAGATAATTTTTTACAGTCAATTAAAGCAATATACCAACAGCAAACAGCACAAATCATAGTCAATGGAAGTTTAACAGACTCTTTTCAAATTGGAAAAGGTACAAGACAGGGCTGTCCTTTGTCCCCATTATTGTTTATTATAACTTTGGAAGTATTGTTGAATAAAATACGGGGCTTGGATGGTTTAAAAGGGATCAAGATTAGGCAGCAAGAATATAGAGTCCGCGCTTTTGCGGATGATTTGGTCATAATATTGGAACAACCGCAGGAATCCAGTATGGTTTTAATGAATACGATTAATCAATATGGTCAAGTGTCTGGCTTTAAAATAAACTTAGGAAAAACCAAAATATTAGCTATAAATATGAATATTAAACAAAGGAAGAATTAGGAGTGATGCTAGGATGTGAGGTAGTTAAAAAAGTCAAATATCTTGGAGTTAACATTTTAACTTCAAATGGGAAATTATATAAGCATAATTATGAACCACTTTGGCATAGCATACAGACAGAGATGAAAAAATGGGAGAAATTGCACTTATCTTTGCTGGGTAGGATAGCGGCAGTGAAAATGAACATTTTACCAAAATTTTTATTTCTTTTCCAAATGTTACCTATACTTAAAAAAGATGCGAACCTTTTAGAATGGCAGAAGGGTATCAACAAATTTGTGTGGGCAGGAAAGAAGCCGAGGGTAAAGATGAAAATAATGCAAGATGTACGTGAGAGAGGAGGATTGAAACTACCTAATTTAAAACTATATTATGATGCAGTGGCATTATCTGTAATTAGTGATTGGACTCATTTAACCAATGATAGAATATTGAATATTGAGGGACACGATCTGGTATTTGGTTGGCATGCTTACCTGTTATTCAACAAAAAATTGGATAAGAATTTTAAAAGTCATATTTTAAGAAATGCTTTATTGCGGGTTTGGAAGAAATACCAATATAAATTAAATGACAAGATACCCATGTGGGCAATTCCTAGACACGCAATTGAAAATATGAATACAGCACAAAAACAGGACAGAATTACTTACAGACAGCTTCTTACCTCGGAAAGGGGGGTATTACAATTAAAATCTTTAGAGGTATTAAAAGAGGAGAAGGTAGTTCAAACATGGTTTCAGTATGGGCAATTACAGGCTAGGTGGAAAATAGATCAAAAAATTGGTTTTATCCAAGTTGAGGATAATCTGTTTAAACAAATAAGAGATCAAAGCTTAATGCATATAAAGAGGATATATAATGTATTAATACAGATGGATTCGGAAACAGAATTAGTTAAAGATTGTATGATAAAATGGGCTCAAAATATTGAGGAACCAATAATGTTGGATACATGGGAAAGAATCTGGGTAAGAAATGTGAAATTTACACAAGCTCAAAATCTGAGAGAAAATTTTTACAAGATGTTCTATAGATGGCATTTAGATCCTAAAAAGTTGGCTTCTATGTATCCGAATGTACAGCCTAAATGTTGGAGGTGTGGTTCTCTCGATGCTACATATTATCATATATGGTGGACCTGCCAAAAGGTTAAGGCATTTTGGATAAAAATATGGTGGGTCATGCAAAATGTTTTTAAAAGAAGGATAACGTTTATTCCTCAGTTATTTTTACTAGGTATATGTACTGACTTTACAGTGGTAGAGACTAATTTGATTCTGCACCTGATAACTGCAGCAAGACTGTTGGTGGCGCAATATTGGAAGAAGGAAGACTTGCCTACAATCCAAGAATGGACATTGAAAGTAACAAACTTAGCCGAGATGGCTAAAATATCGGCATATCTCAAAGATCATTCAAATGAGATATATAAACGAGACTGGAAAAAATGGATTGACTATATACAAAATAAATACGGGACTAAGAAATTCCAGTTAGCCTATGCTTAAGATCAGAAATGATTTAAACTGTTAAAAGTTAGTTCAGTAAGAAGAAGCTAAGGTCAATCTAGAATGTCATTAATTTCTTTAATTTCACTTTAACCTGACCATATGTAATAACTGCAGAGAAGACAGGTGCAACAGGCTGAGTCAGCTGATCCAAAGCATGAGCTAAGCAATGTTGGTAGCCCAGCAGCACATCAGAAATTAATCTGAATCACTTACTTGAAAGAAAGAAGCAAATTAATCCAGCTGGTAAAAAGGGATACATGAAGGAAGCTGCAGTCTATTTCTTTGTGGCATTGAATGTTTCACCCATCCACCTGCAACCGTCTTTCTGTGCTGCTCTGGATCCCTTCCTTTCTAAATGAAATTAGAACTGGAAACTGACCACATTTGGATTGTTCCTGAATTGGTGTTTTGTCTCTCTGGATTATCTGAACAGTAAGCATTTGTGTTTTCATTCACTAAGCAGAACATTTGTATTTTGCAATGTGTTTGTTACTGCTATTAGGAATGTACAACTGCAAAAAAATAATAATACCTTGAGTTTGTATAAAAGGTTGGCTCTGTATATAATTGGCAACACAAAACAATTTCTACTAACCATGGTATTGTTTTAAAGATATTTACAGATGGCTTTATCATCTGATATATAATCTTTCCAGTAGTAGTATCAGATCACAGATCTGTACTTTCCTTCAGCTGTCTGACACTACTGTTTTCCAGGATTTCTGGAGGGGAAATATAGCTAATCTCTAACATCGGGAATTCTTTTTTTCTTTTTTTAGTTTCTTAAAATGCAGTTGATTTAATCCTGGAAATTTGAACTCCAAGTAAATATTTCCTGTGTAATTGCTTTACCATTTTTAAACTGAAATGCTCCTTCAGCCTTTTCTTCATAATTGTCTGTTACTGGAGTAATAGGTCAAAGTAAGAATATTTTCTTTGTTAACTCTTAGTATTTGCCATTTTCACAGATTGCGGGAAACATTCATTTTCATTTATTTATTTTTGTACAGCCATACTGACCTCTTCCATTGTTTTTCTTACTGGGTATGTTTGAGACTACCCTTTTTGAAAATCTCCTTCCTTGCCCATTTTGAGGTAAATTTTCTATTAGCTTCTTCTGCCATGCTATCCAACTTTTCAGTATTCTAATTTTACTAAAATCTGTTTGTTTCAGTTTGTTAGTCCTTTATTTTGACTTCAAGATCATTTTTAAAGGCTCAGGGACAGAACATTCCATTTCCTACTTGTCCCTGCGCCCTATATCAATGTAAGCTCTTTTATCCACTGGATTTACTGGACAGGAAATTTGATATACTGAAATTACCATGGAATTATCTATGGAGATTCTCAGTCATCCAGGTCATGGCTGTCCCCAAGGTGCTGTTTCAAGAGGCAACTGGATTTTCTGGGGGCGGTTTCAAGATGTTTCACTTCTCATCCAAGAAGCTTCAAAGTAAAAATGGAAAGTTCAGCTGCCTCTTGAAAAAGCACCTTTGGGACTACCATGGAATTATATTTTAAGTAGTTAATTCTACTGCCTTGAATAGAAAGCAATAATCTATCTCAAATATACACTGGATGACCATAGGACATTCCCATGCATTATGATCTTCTAAAGTGTCCATTGTATTTTATCTTGATCTAGCACATCACTTATCCTTGGTCACAACTTACTATCTTTCATTTGTTCAGCATCTCTACACTGATACTTTCCTATTTATTCCCCTTCCTACAATATTATAGGGAGGGAACTAGTGCTAAGCTAGTACCACTACAAATTATATCTTTTGCCCCATAAATGAATCTATACTGAAGTCCACAAGTATTTCAAAGTTTCACAAAAGACTCTTAAGAATAACTCTGATGCTTGTCCTTTTCCATAAAAGTCTTCAATGTGTTTAATGACCTCAGTCAAAGCTTTTTAAGGGGTTCTGGTGGTGTGGAGTAAACCTTTGTGTTTTTACTGTTTGCCTTATTGCCTAATTTGTTGCCTGAAATGTGATGGGCCTGCTTTCAATTAGCTAGTTAGCTAAACTAGATTAACTGATTGATTCCCTATAAGCTGATTCACTATAAGGTAAAGTCTTAAATTTTCCTTGTCAATCAGTTTCATTACATTTAGGAAGAAGAATTGGGTTTCTTTACCATTCTTTCTTTTGCACAATATTTCCCTAACTTATCTGACTGATATTTGGCATGAGTGTTCCTCATTCTCCTGTGCCAAATTCTACAACATTTGGCATATTCTGGCACCACATAAAGCTAGTCCAATCTGCTGAAAACAAACTCCAGCCATCTGTCTTTTCTCCTGTTTGAAACAGAGCTCAACCTTTCTTTGACTAGATTCACACTAAGCCATAGAATAAACTGTTTGTAACTCAGTATCTTATCTAAACACAACCACTATGACTTGGGAACCCAGTTAATGGTTTAGTGTATTAGTAGAAGCCAGTCAATTCTGATTGATTTAAGGAATAATAGTCCCATGGTTGTGGATTTTGTATGATCACAGATTCCATGTCTCTCTAGATCAAATGAGACTATTTCTAGAATGACCATTGCACATTAGACTATGTCTGAAGCTCTAGATCAAGTAGTTTTAGTGGCTAATTACTGTGAAATTTTCACCTTTCTCTCCTGATATTCAAAGGCAAGATAATAAAATTTAGTAAAATGAATAAATTTCTAATTTATCAGCTTACATTTTTATAGCAGCCCCTCACACCAAACATTGACTCTAGGCAGTGAACCAAAAGATAATATAAATGATAACTGAAAAGAAATAGAAACAGATTTGAGAGATGTGTGAGTATTAGCTATACAATATTCTTTATTGAAGTGCTTATATATATTTTATATCTTAACTGATGCTAATTAATACACACTTTATACTATAATTAGGAGTAGGTTTAATTTTCAAAAGTAAGAGCTTGCAGGAGGTAAAGCAGAAACTCAACTCACCTATCTTGGAGTACTTCTGCTATTTTCTAAAGCCTCAGTCTGCTCTAAAAATATGGCAGGTTGAAAGAAAATATGAAGTTGAAGGCCTGCCAGATACAGGAAGTAGGCGAGAGAGAACTTTTCTGCCATCTACTACCAATTATGCAGATACTGTTTGCGTGTAATATGTCAGAAAGTATTATGAGAAAACTTTATGTAATACAATAAGGAGACAAATTAATTACACATATCAGAATTGAAGACAAAACAAAAGATAATGAGCAATTCTATGAGTTTTCTATTGAGCTATTTTTTAGAAGCTATATTTGCAGTGGAGAACAAAAGAGAACTAAGAGAGCTCCTTAACTTTTTTTCTGCATATTATCTAACCTTTTCGTGCACAAGTTGTTTATTTTTTTCAACATAAATAAGCCTAGCTACTATTTTGAGCAACAACATCAAATAATGCTATTATTTATGTTCATAGAAAATTGTAATTTGTAGTTTGGCCCAGAATAACAAAAGTGTTTACAAAACAGCATCAACTTGACCATAAATGCCAAGTAAGGTCAAACCTCATCAGCAATTGAGTGGCAATTCTGGGACTATTTGTTAGACTCTAAAGAAGGCAAGGGCAAATGATATCCATGGCAAGGCAAAGATATAATGGGAATAATCTTGAGAAACAGGAGGAAGAGCTGCAACCAGAACAACAGTTAGTTAAAAGAAATATGAGCCCAGGGCACCAATGTAAATTGAGAAAACATCTCAGACATAATGCAATACTGCAGGCTACCTCTGCTGACTGCAGGCTGCCAGCAGTTCAAGTCTCACCCGGCACAAGGTTGATTCAGCCTTCCATTTTTCCGAGGTGGGTAAAATGAGGACCCAGACTGTTGGGGACAATATGCTGACTCTGCTTAGAGAGGGCTGTAAAGCACTGTGAAGCGGTATATAAGTCTAGGTGCTATTGCTATAATGCTCCCTAGTTCTCCTGAAGACCTAAACAGGGAGGGAGAGGCATATTCTAACTTGCAAGAATCTTACAATAAAAGTAGTATTACATCTTGCATGTCTTTGATTTCCAGGTGTGATCTAACCTGGAGGGCTGACATATGAAAACTGAATGAATGTAGTCACCAAGAGTTGATCTCAAAGGTATCTTTACTACTAAAGCTAAGAATTGCAGCACACAGATTGGTCCACTTTGTTTATGTTTTCTATGTCAGATTTATTCACTTTGGATTCATGTTAGATTCATTTGTTCTAGACTTTCATTAACTTAATCTAATATTTATCTGTTCACGAAATAATATATCCTACTTAAGAAGTCTCAATTTTTTTAATACTACATAAGATATCCAGGAAAGTTTTCATCTGATACAGGAATAAGCTTGTAACACAAATTCCCTTAACAATGTCTTTCAGAGTTTCTCTCTAATTAATGGGTTCTAACAGTGCTTGTTAAATATTATCTCACAATTCTTTCTACCAGTATATATGCTATCATCCATTGTTAATAAAAAGCTGAAGACTCTCTGAAAGTTTTGTTTCATCTTTATGTAGACTATTAGGCTATTTCTTTGCCATTAGAAACCTGAAACTAGGCCTGATGGGTCCCAAATTCTTCAGTTGATAAAAAACCTAGTGAAAAACTGAATGACTCTCTTTTAACCTAAGAGATTCACTGGATTTTATTAATTTAACTGTAAGGCTAAGCATATGTCAAATTAGCTGCCTGGAGAAAAAATTGTCATCAATAAACTAATGAATTACTAAATACAGGTAGCGCTCAATTTACAACCATTCGTTTAGTGACTGTTTGAAGTTATAATGGCCCTGAAAAAAAGTGACTTATGACTGCTTTTCACACAACCACTGCAACATCCCAATAGTCATGTGATCAAAATTTGGTTGCTTGCCAATTGACATGTATTTATGATACAATGTCCCGGGGGTTACACAATCATCTTTTGTGACCTTCTGACAAGCAAAGTCAATGGGGAAACTAGATTCACTTAACAACCATGTTATTAATTTAACAATTGAAATGATTCACTAACAATTGTGGCAAGTAAGGTCGGAAAATGGGGCAAAATTCACTTAATTGTCTTACTTAGCAATGGAAATTTGGTGCTCGATTGTAGCCATAAGTTGAGAACTACCTGTAGAACCAGACATTAAGTTCGAGTAATATCTTGATTTAATTTTTTAATAATGTATTAATACTGTAAACCATTTTAAAATCTGATCACAGGTATACCAATATGCTTAGATGTAACATTCACACTGACACCTATATTTCAACCTTGTATGTTAGTGCTTATTATGTATTTTTAAAACCGACGGCCCATGAACCAGATGCATCACACACAGGCAAAAACACCCCAATTGATTCATGAGTCTCCACAAAGGCAAAAAACATCACAAAATATCACGTGATGTCATGTGACTTGATCAAGTTTGACACCAGTGACCCTTAGGTCACTCCATGAAGGTCATTCCAGCTACCCAGCTAAAGCAAACAAGCATTTATATAGATGCTGGAAATAGATGTTCACTTTAGTGAGAAGGGCAAGTAAATACAATGCTTATCCAGGTTTTTGGTCCAATTCCTGATGCAGGAAGAAAAGGTTGAAAAGTTTTATGGTCAATGTCAATATGAAATTGACAGAACATGCAAACAAGATGTGTTGCTGGAGATTGGCATGTCTAAACTGAAAATATTAAAGAGGAAAATATAGTTTGACTATAGTATCTAGGAAACAAACCAAAGCAGAACAATTTATTTCTGCCAATACAATAACTTATCCATTGTTAAGACTATTCCAACAACCAAAAGATAATCTATATACATGGACATCACCAGATAGGAGTATACACATATTAAGTTCACTGTATTATTGGCGCATCACAATATTGTCAGGGATGTGCAATTTGTTCTGGGTAGGAAACTTTCTTCAGTGATGCACCAGTGGCCACTCTCCTAAAAGTGGCACCTGGGCAAAGTCTAAGTTTCATATGGAACCATTTACCTTTAAGTGAACTTAAATATAAATAAAGTAAAGCATATTTAAATATTTATTAAGTAACATTTTTTAAAACTCTTGAAAGCCTAAACGCCATCCATATTTACTGTAACTAGCTAAAGCATATGAAATTGAGTTAATCTTAGAGGAATTCACCTTGATTATTTATAGAAACAACATGTATTGTAGGAGTCCACTTAAATTTTCCTCACCTTGAATCCATCCCTAGAAGAAAGGTACCAAATGAAAACATGGCTAAACATCATGTTGTACACAAAAAGGACACTTTCCACACACAAGTTCAAAAGACAGTAAATGTTAGCTATAGCTATAAAACTATACCTATTCCAACTATTGATTGAAGTATCTATTAATGAGATGTTCACAATCAGCACAGAATTCTCCCAAACCTTTTTTCAGGTTTTTTAAATTTCACCTTCTTGAATGAACTACAGCTTGCTGAATCCTCACAACTGCAAGCCACAGAAAAAAAAATACACAGTATGATATATGAACTATGCAATTAGGATTTTAATTTGGAGATAGCCTTTACACAACCACTTGTTTACCACAAAACTGTCTTTTGTAATTCATCTGGGAATTAGGAAAGATTGAGAAGTATTGTAAGCAATTAAATATATTTAAAAAACTATTTTTTTAAACTTTATAGTTATTTTTTTTAAAATTATATTTAATCTTTTTGGGTCCTTATTTCCCCCAAATAAGACCTCCCTGGATAATAAGCCCAATCGGAATTTTGAGTGCATGCGTTAAAATTTCCACTGAAAATAAGCCCTCCCCTAAAATATTGCAACACAGCAGCAGCCATGAGGTAACCATGCTCGCCACCTCCTGCACCTCAAAAATAATAAGACCTCCCCAAAAACAAGGCCAAGCGCTTATTTCAGGGATCAAAAGAAAATAAGACCCTGTCTTATTTTCTTATTTTTGGAGAAGCACAGTAGTTCTAATCAACTTGTTTTTTCTTGAAAAACAACGCTTGACTCCCAACCCATTTTTACAAATTTATCACAGCACACGGACAAATTGTAAAAACTGGGTTTAAAAAATGATTTTTCCATTCTTCCAATGAAAATTGTCCTTTTCATGAACTAGTATTTACCAGGAAATGCCTCACAGGCATTTAGAATCTCGCTAAAGATACTAAAGGAGCTTTTGTTCTCATATTCCTTTAGATTTTCAAGTGCATCATGTATTTTTTTTCAAAACAATATTCCCAGAAAGAATGATATTAAAATGGTCTTCTTCCAAATTTCTCATAGAATACTGAGTTCTGAATTGTGTGGTCTTTCAGAATCACTATTTCAAGTACTAAAGAAAAACCAAAGACTGTTGCCTTTAAAAGATTATGCAGGGAACACAGGGAAATCAAACATTACTAGAGGATGGAATCTGGGAAAAACGTAACCAATGAGAACACAACTAGCAGTAAAATGTTGTCATGAAAAAGTGTGTTCTGCAGAAGTATAAAGTCACATTCAATTTTCTCTTATATGTGCATTATTTACTTTTTTTGATGATCCTGACTAAAGTATTTACATTCTGTGACACAAATCTGCATGGGATTAGATCAATTCAGCCAATTTTAGATTATTCAAAAGTCTGCATTACAAACACCTAGTCACTGTAAATGTAATTTAATTGAAGGTGACAAACATAATTCTTATGATTTTAATGATATTTTTCTTACTCTCGGCCAAAGCACATCATAACAGGTCTGAGTCAAAATAATTATCCCCCCTCCCCAACAAAAAAAATCAAATGACTAAAAAATCCTGCAGTCAATCAATCAATTTAACTATCTTACAGATCGTTTCAATTGCAACTATAGGAAGAAATCAAAGAAGATCAAGAAAAACAGGAATATAATGTAATCTGCCAACTCCTGCTCTCCAAATAAAACATCATCTTCATCATCATGCTCCAGTAGGTACTACCTTGACCACCAGTGAGACACTACCTTGATGTGGTTGTGGGGTTTGTGTGCTCTGAGGAAGATGAGAGCTATGTTCAACCATACTGGACAGGTCTCATCAGAGGAGTCTGACAAAGAGGATCACTTCCATAAAAAATATGGTGAGACGAAAATTTCAGAAAGCCATAACGGCTCGGATGTTGCCTGGGTTAACAAGGTCCACGCTAGATGTTAAGAGTTACTGAATATCTTGTGAAAAATGTGCTACAGGACTCAGGACTGTTGGCTGAGCAACCAGGGCTACAACTGCAGAACTACTGGAAGAAAAGATGTTTACCCATCAAAAATATACAGTGATTGAAAACAAAGAAATAATTATCTGTTATTACAGAGCAAACCCAACAAAAAGAGGATATTTCAAAAGAATGCACCAGTTCTGGAAAGAACATCCAGAATCAGAAATAACAGAACAAATGCTAGCAGATCAACGTCAATTTATAATACAAAATAAAGTATTCACAGAAGCAGAATTGGAAGAACTGCAAAGGTTCACACAGGGCAAAGAAATCAAAGCTTTGCCAAAAGTAATTCAGAATGTAGAGACAAACCAGGGAAAGTTGGTAGCAGAAGAATCCAACAGAGATATACAATTGTTTTCATTTAGAAACCAGGCACTCACTGCTCTGCCACAGGAAGAACAAAACTCTGCAACGAAAGAAGTAAAAGAACTGAAACAAAGAATAACTGAGCATCTAGAGCAGCACAAAAACATGAGAATAAGGCTGCCTGCATTGAAACTTGTTCCAAAGAAACAGCTAGCACATGCATTAAAAGATACAAATACTGCAATATCAAGCATAAGCACCAACTCACTGCACGAAACATGTACAGCACAGCTGCAGTTATAACTGAATACCTGGGATACAAAATCAACAGAGAAGAAAAAAAATAGTGTACCACAAAAATGGAAGATTAGATTGGAAAATAAGACTAGGAAATTCAGATAAGATGCAAGCAAGGTAGAACAGATGAAAGAAAAGAAGCTGAAGAACAAGAAGACCACAGAATACCTAATCAGGAAATGTCACTTAGAAACAAGGAAGATCAAGGAGGCACTGGAATTAATAAAGCAGCAAATAACAGCAGTAGCCAAGATGAGCAGATGTGAAGCTCGAATTGCAAATTATAGGCAGAACCTTCAATTTCAATCCAATCAGAAACGTTTCTATCAATCCATCAATGGAGAAACTGCAGTGAATCAATCATTACCTGACAAGAAAGAAACAGTGCAGTTCTGGGCACAGATATGGAATAACCCAAAGATGTACAACAAGAATACAGCTTGGTTAAAAGAGGTGGATAAGAATAAAAAAGAAGTTGAATGCTGTCTTTAGTGCATAAGGGTGAATTTATTTAAGCCTTAAGAGTCATGTGGTTTTATATCATAATTGCTGTTTCATACATAATCTCTTCTTGATTAAAAGATAGGGATTTTTTTTCTAAAAACCTTGTGTTATCTCTTGTATTTTTATATTTTCATTTGGTCAATGCTTTAGCAATCATAAAAATCTAGATATATCTCTGGGAATGTTAAAAATACTACATCTCGTATAAATGCTGCATATCTCTTCCTTTGTATTTAAACCAGAACTTGTGACAAATTTATGATTTATTTAATGGCTTAAGTAATAAAAATGATTTTATTTGATTCTTGTATATTTTCAGTTTCTGTTGTATATACAGCTCCCTATCCCCAAATCTTACTTTTTTCTAAATGTGTAGAGAATAAGTTAATTGATCCTTGGATGTTTTTATTTGAAATTAAGTTTCAATCCTTAAGATTCTAAATTGACTGAATCTGAAAATATTACAGAAAGCTTAAAAAGCAGGAAATCACTGAGCCAGAATGGCTTAATTGATGAGATTTATAAATAATCCAACACCAGAGTTCTTATTCATATGTAATTCAATATATCAAAGAGATCTTCCAAGAATCTGGCACAATTCCAATTCCTCTTATTCTCAAATCAAGAACACATATGATGTAAATTGATAGTCCATATATATTACTACTTAATATTCTATCTTAACTATATACTAAATTAATAACTAAATCATCTTAAATTAGTAATAAATAAGACTATGCCAGACCACTCAGCTTTTATTATTGATGCATAATGATGTTGTTAAAATACCTATTATTAAATTGAATAAGTGTGACAATAAATCTTATTTTATAACTCTCAAAATTAGAACTTCCTCTGTAACACAATTATTCTTATCTCTATCTTTGTGGGTTGATAAATCTTATGTTTACGAAATCTTTGGCAGATTATGTTTTTGTAATGTTATTTTCATAAATAAGCCACCATATATATATATATATGTTTTATTTGTGCTGATAAACACAAATAAACACACACACACACACACACACACACACACACACACACACACACACACACACACATATATATATATATATATATATATATATATATATATATATATATATATATATGCAACAGTAAAAATATTGGGTTTCTGTCGTGATGGACTCTTGTGACAGCCGATTGACAGATGATGGAAGCAGTTGGCTTCCTCCCATAATTGGGGCTTACCAGGGGTTGTGACACTAAATATATATATTTGTATACATTGATTTTACAAAAGTTTATAATATTTAATAATTTTCTAATAGGACTAGATATAGTTGCATAGGGAATAAAATCACAGGGGAGAGGAGCAGGGAAATTTATTACGCTTTTTTCTATCCTGCCTTTATTATTTTATAAGTGACTCAGGGTGGTGGACATGCCTAACATTTCTTCCTCCTATTTTCCCACAACAAAACCACCCTAGAAGATGAGTTGCAGCACATTCATCTTGTCATATTGAAAAAGAGCTTATAAGATACTGCAAAAATATCAGACTTAATTTTTAAAAAAATCCAACTTCTGTGCATGTTTACACCTCACAAAATACAAAAAGCATATACAGAATTTTAGAAATACCACTGGTGTATACATATTTTCAATATTTCAATATAAGCTTATTAAAAATCCTAAAAGACATATAGTAAAGTACTTAGTATTTAGCACAGTAGTAATGTTATGGTATTGAAAAATAAAGTGTTGGAATAAAAGTTATTTCAATATCTTTAGTCAAATTGATCCAGTTAAAATAATAGGTCTTGCTTTATTTAAGCTTCTTATTGCTGGTCCTCCCAGAAAAAGTTTTCACAAAATGGTAAGGGAAAATTGGCTGTACCATTTATTAATCGGATTGTCTGTATTTCAATAACAGACCTTCCTGTAACTTCTGTAAGCGAGTATGTGTGCGTGCATGCATATATGCACACAATTTCAGTTTGACTCTCTCCTTAGGTTTACATTTTTCAGATTTGTTCTGTATTGCCTCCTAGAAGTATAGTATTATTTTAGTGACATTGTGATGTGAGTAGCACAAAGCCATTACGTTTTGTACTACAGTTGTGGCCCAACATATGCACTCACAAATAACTACTGTATCTTATGTGCTGAGGGCAAAACTAATGCAACTTTTTTCAAGATAAAGATGAAAAGATGCAGAAAGAGAGGGAGAATTCTAATTGGCAGGGCAGAATTTTTCTTCCCATGAAAGAACATAAGACACTAGTTAGTGGCCATATAAAGCTTCTACTTTACTGGGGAAGTCTGAAAAAATAATTAAAAGACAGATGGAAGTAGTAGAGATGTCAAAGTGATGGCATGAACACCCTTGGCTGCAAAGGGTAAGGGAAACTGATCTCATGGTTCTACCACATCAACTGCAAGTGTTTATTACTGATGATACTGGAGTAGGGACGTGCAGTCAGGGGAGGCGGGGCCTCACCAGTGTCATAGGAAAAGAAAAATTAAAAGGAAAAAGGCTAAGGTAGTTGCTGACAGAGTCACAGTGGATGACTCTGCTTAGTGCTTAACTGCAGGGGGAGGTGAGAGAACTACGGGTCTCCTTTACTTTAGCTTTATGATCACTTGAGCAGAGTTAAGCAAGGGTTAAAAGGCGAAAAATTCCTTATGCAAAGGAGGCACGTATTCTCTCGCCTCCTGTAGAAGGCATTTTTAGAGGCTTTTTAGAGTTCTCTGGGAGCAACTAGCTCAGTCTGACTCAGAGCTCTTGCCTTTCTCTTTTTACAATTCTTTTTTCTTTTCATGAGGGCAGGCAAAAGCAGAGTTGAAATCCTCTCTGAAACAGCTGGAAAAGGTCCGTGTGTGGGGGGGGGAGGAATTCAAAAGGTTTTATTGCATGCAGAGCCACGTTGCCTTTTCAAACACACACACAAACACACACACACACACACACACACAGCTGGATAAAAGTATATAAGCCCAGCTTCACTGATTACAAGTTTGAAAAGGCAATGTGGCTCCACCTGCAATCAAAGGCTCAGATCAGAAGGCAGCAGGGGAAGGGTGGGGTATGTCAGAGGAGCTGCTTTCAAGCCATTGGAAAATATATCCAATCCAACTTCTGTTTGTGTTTGTTTGAGAGTGAGTGAGTGAGAGAGGGATCCAACTTCTCTGTGTGCGTGTGTCTGTTTGACAGAGGGGGGAGGGAGGCAGAGAGGGAGGAAGGAGGGGGAGGGGGAAGAAAAAGAATGGGAAAACTTATTTTGCAAGGGGGAAAAATGCTGTCGCTTTAAATCGGAACTGAGCATGCCTGGCTGTGGAATTCTGGGAGTTGAAGTTCACAAGTCGAAAAAAATTGCTGCCTCACCAGCCATAAAGCTCACCGCACGTCACTGTGCTGGAGGGGTTATGAAAGGGGACCTTTCTAAAAGCTATACTGTCCAAGGGGATTTAGGCAGTAGTATTTACCTTCTGAACATGAAAGGGCTCATCTTCATATTTGCATCAGTGGATCAAGATCATTCTCAATTCATGAAGCATTACTGTTATCTTTGTTATTAATTGAAGAGGCATGAGGCAGCTGAGGTAAGTGAACAGCTATTTATTAAGTAGAACAGCAACAACAAACTATGTACAGCAGTGGTAGTCAACCTAGTCCCTACCGCCCACTAGTGGGAGTTCCAGCTTTCATGGTGGGCAGTAGGGGTCTGCTGGAACTCTGCTTTATAAATTTTATAAAGTAAAGTTACTTCCCTACTTTATAAATCACCATCACTGTGGAACCGGTCGGTGGTTAGAAAATTTTACTACTAACAAAGATACAAACATGGGCGGTAAGTATAAAAAGGTTGACTACCCTTGATGTATAGAGATTCAGCACCTCGCCCTGCTTGACAGCTATTTATACTAGAGCTGTCAAGCAGGGCGACCAATAGGAATGCTTAGGCAGCTCGCGCTCGGCCAGCTGTGCCTTAGCCAATCAGGCGCAACTGAGCTGTTGCCGGCTGTCAGTCATAAGTTGAGGACTTGGGGCTGGTTGTAAGTCGAGGACTTTAGGACCGGTCGCAAGTCGAGAACTTAGCAATTACTAGTTTCTAATATTGAAGTTGGACATAGACAGGAGAACTACTGTATGTAGCATAATTTCTTGTAGGTGGCAGATCTGCTCTTACTGCAAAAATCACAAGTGAAGGAGGCAAGGCAAGGCATTATAGCACTATCAGTATGCTGACATACTTGCTGAGGCAACAGCAATCTATACAGCTAGTGCCAGAGGCAGAATTTGGCTGACAAGAGTAAAATACTTCTTTATGTTTCCACCTTCCAAAAATATTGCCCTTTCTTATTGGGGAAGCACCCTGAGTTTGGACAGTTTCTGGATTTGGAAGTTAAGCATGAGCAAGCTTAGTTAATACCTGATGGAACACTACCATGAGTCAAATCTGATATATATTCAAGTCAAATGGCTGACTATACACCCAAACACACACACTCCAAATTAAGGGATTAAAGGGTTGTAAAAAGGGAGTTTTTTAGTTTTTGATTGGGAAGAATTACAGTCCAGGAATGGATAGTATGCTTAGTGAAGCAGGGAGGTTCCGTCATGTAATCCACTTAACCCTGTTTTTCCTCCATCAATAGGCACCATTATCACTTTTTCAACTGTATTCTTGCCTTGCAGTGGGATAGGAGGCAGGACATATGCCTTCATCCCATAAGCATGCAGGGGACACTTCAAGTGATCACTCTGAGCAGGTAGAAATGAATAAGCAGCATGGGATACCAGGATAAGCTAAATAAAATTCAATCAATTGGAACTGAATTATACAGGGGATCATTCAACTCCAAGGCATCTCAATTTGTCTTCTGTTCCAAAATTCTACACAGCATTTACTGTAACAAAGCATAACATCCCCACCGCGCTCTTAAAGAGCCAATTTAACAAACTTCTTCTAGAGATGTAATAATCTCTGTGCTCAGAACATTAAAGTCACTGGCTCATATTTTTTGAAATATGCCTTTTATGACTGATAAAAATCTGTTTTAACTAGTTTCATCATAGTTTTTCTTGGTTACTCCATAGCTATCAATATGAACAAATAACTACCCTAGATATAAAGAAATTAAAAATGGAGGTACCTTTTCAACCAGATTGTATTACATGTTATTAACTCTTAGCTACCCACAGAACTGTTTTAGGTAAACAAAAAAAAAAAGACCTCTTCTCTTAAGCTGCTTCTTATGGCTCACCTAATAAGTGCTGGCACAATCTTCCTTAGCCAGGATGTTTCCTGATGTTACTCCATGGATAAAGAACTTCTTTGAGGCCAATATTCAAGGATGTGTATGCAAGAGTCCTCCTCAGCAGTCACTAAGATAAAACACAGTGATGGGACTGAGCAAGGGTATTGGGTGTTGGAACCATTGTTCGGTAAAGTAAGTATGTGCATGATCAGATATGTGTGTTGGCTGACATATGGATCGCTGCCTAGAGGCTGCATCTACAGATGCACTAACTTTATGCAGCAGTTGAAGATGGCCAGAAGGCTTAAGTTTAGGATGAACAAAAGTGGAAGACAAGACCCCACTTTGCCGGATGGCAGTCCTATTAGCATATGTTCCAGAGGTGGGTTGCTGCTGGTTTGGCCCAGATCAGTCGAACCAGTAGTAGCAGCGGCGGGGGGACTCCGCCCGCCTACCCACCCACCCCCGGAAGCTTCTGCGCATGCGCAGAAGTGTCACACACATGCCCAAACCAGTAGTAAAAAATTAGCAACCCACCTCTGATATGTTCATATATGACTGTAAATATCAATAGCATTCTAGTCAATGACTGCACCAACATAGGGGAGGAAAGGTAGGATTTTTTAGTAGCAGCCAAAAAACATCACTCTTCAATGTGAGTAATGGAAGTGGCTCCTTAAATTTAAGGTAGCCAACTGAAAATAATGCACAGTGCAAAGCTGCCTATTCATGCTTACTTCTCAAAAGATATGCAAGTGTAATCTAGGACTCCCTGGGGCAGTGTTTCTCAATCTTGGCAACTTTTAAATGTGTGAACTTCAACTTCCAGAATTCTCCAGCATAGAAGGCGGGAGAAATCTGGTAGTTCAAGTCCACACATCTTGCCAAGCTGCCAAGGTTGAGAAACACTGCTCTGGAGAATTGGGGCATCCCAAAATCAAACATGCATACAGCAGGATCATGCAGGAACATGGTTTTCAATCTCTCAAAACTGCACGAGAGACTATGAATGGTCCTTTCCTCCCAAAACCAATACATTTTTTTAATGACTGTTTGGAACAAGGCCCATTTGCAGCCTTTCACTCGTTTGCTCTTTCTGGGGAGAGAGTGAGTGAGAGCAGGTCTGCCAAAAGGCAATTTTCCAAATGCTGTTGCTTTAAGATTAGAAACCAAGGTTGTGAACAAGTTTTATCTCCAAATAACTATTGTACTATTTTAAGATTATACAAAATCTTGCCTTGCTTTTAAGAAGTAAGACTGCAAATATATGTGTGGAAGGAGGGCACCTAACCTTGCTCATGTCAAGCTTCTAACAGCATTAAAACTCAGCTTCATGGATTTCTCTAAACTTTTTAGTTTTGTGCTAATACTTTAGTTTAGTTCAGTTAAGTTTAGTGCTAATACTAAAAGAGCCTTGATGGCACAGTGGTTATAATGCAGTATTGCAAGCTAATTCTGCTGACTGCCAACAGATCGATTTTCACCAGCTCAAGGTTGATTCCGCCTTCCAAGGTCAGTAAAATGAGGATACAGATTGTTGGGGGCAATATGTAAACATGTTAGAGGGGGCTGTAAAGCGGTATATAGGTCTAAATGCTATTGCTATTGCTATCCATCTGAACTGTGGAATACAATGTTCCTCTTGCTTCTCCTGTGCCTATCTCCGCCATACCTTTGTCTCTACCAATCTGCTTCTGTCACTCTGCCTTTTTCTCAAGGCTCACCTTACTGTCTAACTATGCTTGTTTATGCCTAGTGGAAGTGATCCATAGGTAGAATAAATTATTCAGAGATTTTTCAGCTGCATCCAGTCTTCTGTTCAATGGAAATGTAAAGATTCTGAATTCTTATACAGCCACATCCACAGCAGAAATCACTGGCTTTAAAATGATGGGCAACAAAGCTTTGGGTGAACAAAGCTGCATTTCTTTTTAATGTTTGTCATATGCATTGGACCTATATAAAAAGCGGAAGGCTTTCATTGATTGTGTCTGCCACCTTAAAGCCAGTGACCATTGCTGCAAACCCTCTTACCAATTTAATCCCGGGAATTCTATCTTCTCAAAAAACAAGAAACTTAAGAACTACTAATGCTATTGACCTGGAATGTAGAAATCCTAGGCCTGTAATTCTCAGAAGGGATCCCAATTCTAAACAAACAATGCCAATAAAAATCTGTAGCATACTGGAACAGTAAGATCCAAGTTTCAATTCAGGACCTGTTGAATCAACTATTTGTTGAGCAATTTGTAGATTTTTTCAGTTTTCTCAATCTATAACGCTATTATTTTCTGTCTTTGATTCAGGGTTGATTCCTCTATAATTGGATAAGTCCCTGCATTTTCTTTGGAATATTTTGGAAGTGGTTTGCTTTGCATGACTGTCCTCCTACTGAGAAAGAGTGACTGACCCAAGATCGCCCAGCTGGCTTTATGCCTAAAAGTGGGATTAGAAGTGGGACTAGAACTCAAGATCTTGTGGTTACTAATCAGGGATCTTTAACCATTACATCAAACTGGGTCTCATATTATTTCTATCCTAGAAGAATGATGCAGCTTTTTATGCAATAAAGCCACCTTCAGGCTGCCCTGAATTCATTTTTGGTTTAAATTATTTTTTCTTGTGTTTCCTTGGAACAGTTTAAATCCCAGAAGTACGTGTATGAGAATAAAACTAAAATGAACCTCAACCCAAATACTTCTGTTAAAAATGGAAAGGCTATATACATGACTCTTATCTCTAAATGAATATTGCTTTGTTTTGAGGTTAGGGAGCAGACTGCAAAGAAGTTTGAATAGAGAGAAGGGATAGAAAAGACTAGCTTTAAACAGTTTCTCAACCTTTACTGATGATGTGGCCACAAGACTTAACTGTTTACTGTGATGTGGCCACAAGACTTAACTGTTGCAGGCCTATGCCAATAATTTTCTCTGCCACTACTGCAGGCACTCTTTAATCCAGGTGTTACCCTGCCTTCATCATTTCTCTCTCCCTATTCCATTTCTGCTTTCCTGTCATGGCTCAATTCGCAAACTCTACTCTCAGCCAGACAAGAAGCAAAGGGGGAGGGAATGGGTTGGAACACAAGGGAGATGGGCATGGAATGCAAGAGCACCAACTCGGAGGTGAGACATATCAGCGTGTTGGCAAAGTCCACTAGACAAAGAATCTGTTCCCAAAACAAACTAAATATAATTGATTGGAGGAAATAAAGTGGCAATGGAAGGGCCAGGGAAAAAGGAGACCGTTTTTTTAAAATATTATTCACATTTTTATTGAGTTATAAAGTATTATAAAATACACAATACAAAATAAATAGAAAAGTGGTGGTGGTGGGGAGAGAAGTAAGGAAAGATAAGAGAAAGAAAAAAGAAAAATCAGCATTGACTTCCAACTCTCCCTGACACAATAAAATAAGGCATTAACATCAAATCACAACTTTTTGTTTTTTCATAATAATATGAATAAGCCATTTCTATAAAGATCTTTCAGTATAATCAATAAAACCCAAAGTCAGATTTTCATTCTTTTCCACATCAAGCATGAAGTTCAGAAGTGGTCTCCATGTGGAAACAAAAGTACTTACGTTCTTTTGTTTAATCAATGGTCAATTTTGCCATTTCATCCAACTCCATCAACTTCTGCAATCATTTGTCCATAGTAGGAATTGAAGCATTTTCCCATTTTTGTGCATGTAATAGTTGCTGCTGTCAACATATGCACTAACAAAGTTCCAATTTTTTTGTCCTTGTTCTTTTTCCATTAAGCCCCCCCAAAAAAGTTCTGGTTTCATTTTTATCTCCATTTTCAAAATTTATTATATTAAAATATGAATCATACTCCTTTTTTTTTTGCTTTATCACATGTCCACCATAGATGATCTAAAGTCCCCTCTTTATGGAAAAAGGGGAACGTTTAACTATGCTATTTGCCCACAAAAACATTAGAATTGGCTTCATTACTTCCATACCCATGTCAGCTCAGTAAATTATACTCTTGGCAACAAAAGATGCCCCAGGTGTCTTTATTTGCTGTCTGCACTGAATAGGATAGTTGACCCTTCCATCCCCAAAATATCCCAAGGGACAGGACCTCCCCCAGGCCTGAAAGTGTTTTTCAATGGTATTTGTGCATGTATGTGTGTGTGTGTGTGTAATCATATCCAGACCTGGAGGAAAGTTGAGATCCCTTAATAATAGAAAATGGAGCTCATTGGCTTATGTACAGCTCCTTGAAATAATTGTAATAATTGCTTTGCATGAAGAAAGAATGAAATGGCATTTTTGTATTGAAATTAATGATTGCAGTGCAAATGTGAGTATGTTGATGGTAAAAGTTGGTATGAATGTACTTTGATTCCCTTTCATAAAGAGAAACAGTAAGTTGCAAGGTTGTTTAATGGTATGTGTGTGTATGCATGTGTGTTATCATTTCCAAACCTGACGGGAGAGTGAGATCCTCTAATAAAAGAAATTAAGCTTGGTGGCTTGTGAAAAAAGCTTCCTGAAATATTTATTATGATTGTTTGGCATGAGCAAGCCAACATCTGATTGCAGTATGAATGTGTGTATGTGTCCCCGATGCCCCAGGGAGTGATAAATGAAGGGATCCAGAGACTTGTGTTTGCCTGCATGTATTTCCCCCCTCTTCCTTCTGGGTCATTCTTTGGAGGGAAGCAGGAATGGAGGGGGAATGTGAGTGTCTGCTCATTTATATGATTGTTTGTATGAAATGCCCCCAGTGATACCTGTGAATGCCTCTGTGCATGCCCCCTCCTTCTTTTTGGGTCATTAAAGGGGGCTGAAATTTTTCTGCTCACTTTAACCACTTTTTTTCCTCTCTTCTGAGAAATTTGGAGTAAATGGGCGACCTGCTCCTGCACCTTTTCCTTTCACTGTTGTAATCTTTTCATCTGCATATAAAAGTTATGCAGTTATATTTCCTTTTCTGCTCTAAATACAATTTTGATTTTTTCTTCTGGAAATCTTTGAGGTTTAAAATGCTTAATTAAACCTAAAAAAAGATGATTTTGAAATATTTTGCTTACATTTGTAAATGTTTTAACATACTTAATGAGAATGGAATCTGATATTTTGGAGTGTTGACTCAAAGTATTTTTTTAATTGTAATTTTTTGTAAGCTGTTCTTCTTCCCTCCCTCTTTTACACCTGAGTGCATTTTTAAATGCTTATGAGTCAAGGTGCTCTACCCTATGATATTTTGCTTGTTTGTTTGTTTGCAACACAAGTTGTTGTCCCTCTTGGAAATTTACTCATCATTGAAAAAATGTTTCAATCATAGAGACAGTGCGAATGTCATGTTCCATGAAATTTACCTCGTCTGCCTTCTGAAATAATGTTTGGATTTCCACACTTGGACAGAATGGGTGAAATTCCACAACATGCGACTAAAGATATGTCTGTAAAGAACTGTATACTTCACCTCTCCTTTTTTTTTAAACCTCAGAAACAAAGGACTGCTAGCTCAAACCATAACTCTCGAATTGGCTGCTGGTGATTGCATCCTGATAAAATCTAATATGAGGGAAAAAACTTAGCCACGCCTGGGACACACTCTACCAAGCCTGACTGACCACTCTTACCAGCAAGCTAGGTCTAGTACCATCCAGCAGATATGAAAGAATGGACCCTGAGATGGAGAAGTAAAGACCAAAAGACTCTTCTATCCCCAGAAGACAGCTGTAAAGACTACGGGGAGGGTGGAAATTGATTATAAAGTATTCTTTCTTTGCTTCCTTCACAGAAATTCATTGTAAGGTTTTCTTTCTTGTCTCAATTATATTGTAATCATTGGCGCGATGAACAGTTGTCTATGTCACTTATTCCTTTTGTATGTACCCAAGCCCACAACTTAGCTAGTCTTGAATTCCATGACTTGACTCAGTCTCCTCCCTCTGAACTGAATATTCTTTCATGATACCAGCTCTATCCCATGTCCATTTGCTTTCCTGCCAGCTTTCCTGACTAGGTAGTGTCTCTAAATTTGAGCAGTACTTGCTCTCGGAGTGCCAATTTTCCAGTTCCGTGTTTGCATGTCTATATGCATGGTGTCCTTTGCAGATCTAATTGGCATTTTTCCATATCACTCTTCCAACTTACCATTATTTTCTAGCCCTATAACTTGCTTTCTGAATCTCACAAATGGGTTGTCTCCCCAATCTGAGAAAGAACAGCAGATGTTAGAAAAGGGGATTAAAATACAGCAGAGAGTCATTCCTTCTGAAATCAAATCTTTGATACCTAATTCTCAGGTGTCCAGATTTTTCAGCAGTTAAGTTTTGAAATATCTTGCCCATTTATTTGTTTCCATTGGCATCTTCCATTCCTATGAATATCCCCCTATCCATGTGCCTCCTCCCATAAATTCACTGAAAGAAATCTCAGATTTCTGTCTCTTGCTACACACTAAAATGGCATTTGCCATTATGCTATCGACTCAAATTCAGTATTTTATAGATCCTGTTTCAAGATCTTTTTTCAGAAGTTCTATAACTTACTCAGGTATTCCCTAGGCCACATCTAAATATTTGATTTCTTTTTCCTGTCTTTGCATGTCTGTATTAAATTGCATTCCATTGTTTGCAGAGCTTTCTTTGTTCAGATCATTTTAATGGTTTTTTTTTTAAATGCTAACCAAGCAATCTGCTAGTATTCTGCAACAGATAGAACATTTGAGCCATTACCTTAATTTCTAAAATTGCCTCTGATTCTGCAAGCTGATCTTAAGAAGCACATACATGTCTGGCTTCCCTAAAAATGTCATGCTCATAATCAATATAGCAGTCTTTTATTTGATCAGAATTGTACCTAACTGTCCAGAAAAAAACAAAACAAAAACAAGCTAAGGTGGTAAGTATTTTTTTACTAGTCACATCGCCCAAAACAGCTGGTTTCTGAGACTTCCTTTGATATGTTCTCCAAATTTCAAATGTCTACTGGAACAGTGGTTGGAGTTCTACCTTTTAACATACCAAAATCATTTTGTTTCTGTCTTCTAAAAATTAGTTTTCCACTCATTTTTATATCTTAAATACATATGATAAATATGAACTCTTGTCTTCTGAATTTTTATTGTAAAAAATACAGAACATAGTATCTTTGTGGCATCTTTGTGGCATTCAGTAGCTCCATATGATTCAATGAAGAACCAGTGATGTCTAGTCTTCAGTGAGAGCTGCTGCATATAATTGATCTATCATTCAATCTATACTGAATCAGCTCACTAATCAGACTGTCATGGAGTTCCTTGTCAAATACTTTGCTGAAATCAACATTATATATATATATATATATATATATATATATATATATATATATATATATATATATATATATATATATATATATATATATATATATATATATATTATATTATATAATATATAATGAATGTGTGTTGTGTGTGTATGTATGTATGTATGTATGTGTGTGTGTATATATATATATATATAAGATTTTTTACAACCCCTGGTAAGCCCCAATTATGGGAGGAAGCTAACTGCTTCCATCATCTGTCCTTCGGCTCGTCACAAGAGTCCATCACGACAGAAACCCAATATTTTTACTGTTGCCTTTGTTATGATGATGATGAGAGCTGATGAGAGCTAAATAGCTTGAAATAGATCTATACTAGTCTCCCTTTATTTATTTATCAGCACAAATAAAAAAAACACAAATATATATATATATATATATATATATATATATATATATATATATATATATATATATATATATATAAATAAATAAATAAATAAATAAATAAAATTACAGTCTCACAATGTACTAAGAAATTCACCGGATTTGAATAGAAAACAAAAATACAAAGTTGTGTAGAACTTTATTTTATACAAATGACATCCCTAGTAATCATTTCCAAATTATGTATAAATTGCTTTATAATCTATTCCAGAATTTTCCCGGGGGATTCTATCAAACTATACATTGGCTATCCTCTAGTGGTTGGACACTTCTCCAGGTTTTCTGAAAGTCAATGGATAGAACTTCAGGATTTTTTTCAGTATCCTAGGACACAGCTGATCTGATTTGAACACAAAATAAGTATTCCACATCCATGTTTTTATTAATCTTAAACTGCAATCTGTATTCTACAACTTCCTCTTCATAATTGCCTCTTGTTGGAGGATTTAACTAAAATAGAAATTAAACAGTTCTATCTTTCCTTTGTTACCTATTAGCATTTTACTTCTTCATTAAATACCTAGGTATCATACTGTTTCTTCTTATTGCCTAGTTATTTACAGATTGGAAGAGGTATTCAATCACAGCTCATTTTGAGTTTCAGTCTTTCTGACAACATCTTTACACTTTCAAGCTCTTTGTATATTCTTTCTTTGTGACCTGATTCTATTTTAATTCTTGCATATGTCCTTTATTTCCTTTTTATGCAATCATTCATCAGAAGTTGGTGTAGCACTCCTTCCTATTTCTCTATTACAATCCTGCTAATTGAGAGTGAGTGATGTAAAATCATTCAATGAGGTTTTGGTCGAAGGTGGGTGCAAACCAGGCTTTCTGTGCTCTTAGTCCTAACCGCTGTAATTCTTAACCTTGGATCTTAATAATTATTTTTGTTTTGTACTTTTTACATTACTTTGAGATTTTGCTTTTAATATATCCACTTCAGATACTCGAGTTTGTCTTCCTATTAGTTTCTCCTGCTACAAAATCTGTTAGCTTTGCTAATGTCTGTATCTTGAAGTCCAAGATACACATTGATTATATTCAGTTTCATTTTACTTAAGAATTCCAGCATTACCTGCTGATTTTCTTCTCCAGCTCTACTTTGTGGCACTTTGCCAATCAACAATACTTCCCTCACAGCAATAAACAAGCATAGATGATACTTTTGTGTTCTCCACTACTCACAAAAGGAAAATGTTATCTGGAATCTTTTTCCAGAAACCATGCTTAAACCATGCTTGGTTTTCTAATGAATATCATGATCATTAACTATCACTGGAGCCAGTCTGGTCTAGTAGTTAAGACTTCAGGCCAGAAAACAGGAGATTGTGAGTTCTAGTCCCATCTTAGTTATGAAAGAAAGCTGGGGGACTTTGGGCCAGTCACACATGAGTTTGGGCCAGCCCAACTCATTTCACAAGAATTGTTGTGGTGGTGAAAATAAGAGGAGGAATGTGTGTTGTATATGTTCACAGCTTAAAGTTATTTCAAAAAAATATTAAAGGAAGGATATAAATCATTAAATAAATACTAATACTTTTAAGCACTCTTTTAACTAGCAGGATTTTGGAGAAGAGATACAGAATACCAGATCCCCGGATTATAATTCTTCCCTGAGCATCAGTGAAAATTACTTCCATTTGAAACACGGGCACACTACCTAATGGTACAAAAAGCCAAAGAATCCTAGAAAAGATTACAAACTAGTTTATGATCAAGAAACCAAAGATGATTACAGGGACAGACTTTTCTACTTCCCTCTATCCCTTTCTGATCACTACCCCAAAGGAAAATTATCACAGAACTCTTCAGATTTCTTTGGCAAAAGGGGTTCATCTGGCAAAAAGTGGCTAGAGGATGTTCTCTGTGATGGCCCTAGCTTCAGTCACTTCATCTAACAAGAAATTCAGTGATCAGCAGTAACTTTCACAGCACTGTCTCCCAAAAATAGCTGAAACTTTCCACCATTATCTTCTTGTGGATTCTAAAGCTTCTGAAAGATGGGACTGAGGTACTTGGTTGGCTACTAGTATACAAATTAAAATAAATTTTAGCATTTCTGGTGTGGAATTTAGGGTAAATTTATTTGTTGACCTCGATATATAATATAGGTTTATTTATTTAGTGTATGGCAATGGATCATTAACCAGGAGAATTCAGAGTAGTTGTTTGGCTGCTAAGTCTGCTGGTCTGTTCGGTTCATGTTCACGCACTATCCAGAAATATATCACAGCAAACTAACTCCTCAGAGTGGCTAATGGTGTTCTGCAGCAACATCTGGCACTTTTTTCCTTCCACTAATATCGTCTCGCATTTGGGCAGATCTGGCACCAGTTGGATTTGTAGTTCTGCATGAAGTACCACTATTTTCCCCACTAAAATGGTGCCTATTTATCTACTTGCATGTAATATAATATAGGTTAGTAATTATAACATTACTTCCCTACTTTTATCTTTCCAAATACAAGAATATTTAGCAGCATTTTAATTACTGTGAAAGTGACTGAATTCTGTTATTATTTAATCTTACGTCTCATGACAATAGCTTCTTTAGAAATAATGTTATCATAAATGAATAACACAAAGTTCTGTTCCCAATGGGCATCGTCTTCTGCATAAATTGGTTTCGGTTTCATATAATACACAAATAACATTAGTAAGATGCCATGAAACATTCACTATGTCTTCCATGCCTGCTGATTAATAGTTTAAAATGGTCACAAAAACACTCTTTTACCTGTAGGAATATGTAACGTTCCTAAATAATTTTAAATATTTTCTGAACACTTTTATTTAGTTTCTCATCATTATCAGCTTTTCCTTTTGACCAGCATGCACTGTTGAGCAAATTGTGCTTTACAGGATAGTACATTTTTTAAAAACATCATCTGAAGTTTCCTTCTTTTCAGCATAGATAAAATGAGTTCCTCCATGCTCCAGATAACTCTAAACTTACTTAGAAAGAGAATTGAAAATATGATCCTGTAGCTTCTCATTAGTCAAAAAATCAGAATTGAAAGGCATGGAATGAAATTCATTTCTGTTTGGTCCAAACCAGCAAATCATTACTTTGCCTTAGGAGACTATAAGGCCATAACTATTTTGGAAGTTCTCACTAGCAGCTCTTCAAAGTACATTCTTTTTTTTTGTTTCATTTTGACCACGTTGCCTCTGCAACCGTGACAAGCAATTGTATGCCTTTCTTTTCAACGCATGAACAGAAGACAGCAGCACTATTTAACACTTACTTGAGGCCTAGGGTGAGATATCTTCAGTATGCAGATGACACCCAGCTATATATCTCAATCCAGGCCCTGGCAACCTATCTCAGTGTCTGGAGGCTGTTGGGGACTGGATGAGGCAAACAGGCTACAACTCAAATCTAGCAAGATGGAATGGCAATGTGCATTTTGATCATCTGGAGACAGGGTTCTTCCATCTCTGGTTCTGGACGGAGTTACAGGGCCTCAGATAGACCCCGAAGTGCAATCTGGGAGTCCTCCTGGATCCGCAACTCATGCTTGACGAGCAGGTGGCAGCTATAGCTAGGAGGGTCTTTGAGTGATGTGTCAGTTGTGTCCATACCTGGACTGGAAGGCCTTACAATACCTAACACTCTTCTAACCTCCAGTTTCGACTACTGTAACATGCTCTATATGGGGCTGACCCTGAAGACCATTCAGAAACTCCACCTGGTGCAGAATGCAGCCAGGCACGTAGTAAATGTTGCTATATCTATGACACACGTAACACCACTCCTGTATGAGCTGCACTGATTATCAGTGTGTTTCAAGTACAAGTAAAGGTGCTGGTGGTTACCTTTAAAGCTCTACATAGCTTGGAACCAGGGTACCTGAGGGGATCACCTTTTTTCAAGAGTCCCTTTCCAAATCAGGTGAGCAGAATCCTGTCAGCCAAAGTGTGTCAATTGTCAAGGACTAGAAAGTAGGCTTTTTCCAGTGGCCCCTGCACTATCGAACATCCTCCCTTCAGAGATTAGAATCGCTTCAACTCTGTGACCTTTCATAAGGCCCTAAAAACCTGGCTGTGTTTCCAAAACTGGGATGCTGAAGGGCCCCATTTTCTGGCTATATTGTTAACTGGACAAGAATCTTGCTCTTACGTATATTTAATTTAATTTAATTTGATTTTAGTGTTTGTATTGGTTTTATTTTTTTTAATGCTTCAAAGTGCTTTTAATATTTTCAATTGTAATATATATTTTTGAACTGTAAGCTACCCAGAGTCATTGACTGAGATGGGTGGCATAGAAATTGCAGAAATAAATAAATAAAACCATCCTGCTTCCATAGTATAGTTGCAGGAGTAATCATTAGCTGAGAGACTAAGATAGCAACTTATATTCTCAACTTTATAAAGAACCATAAGAGGAGGTCCAGTAATGCCATGATATCATTAGGAGTATGGTGATATTTTATCTTAGTAGTTACAGGTATAAATATTGTTGGATTCTAGATTTATTGAGCTAAATAACTTAGCATTACTATTAACTTTTATTAAAGGTCAAATTCATATTATTACTGTTTTGCAAGAACTACTGAAGGGTTTTTATCTTTAGAGATGGTCTTTTACTAGTTAAAACAAATATATTGTTCTAGTTGAACATTTATTCTACTAAAATAAAGGATTTGGAATACAGGCAGAACAGAAACAGCCTCCTAGCAAGAGATTAATCAAAGCACCAACTTGAAATTTAACTTCCCTTACATAGGTGAACAAATTGGGACAAAGTTTCAGGCAATTTGCCACATGCACTTCTCTTTAGGAAAAGTCTTGAAATGAATGACATTGCCATGTTTTCAGAATCGGATTTTCCTGGCTTGAGGAATAAGGATATGATAGAGTATGCAAGGTAAATTCCCTTCATAATCAATTTCTGACAAATCCACTCTTCTGTTTCCCAAAAGATCAGAACATAAGCAGTTCCTTTTATAGCATTGACAGGCAATATGTTTTTGTGGTTAAAGAATTGGACTAGAATGGAAGAATCTAGATTCAAGTCCATCTTTAGTCACAGAAGCTCACTGGGTGGTTTGGGGAAACTTTCTCTCAGTCCAATCTACCTCATAGAATTGTTGATGTAGACAAAGATTGGAAATGCAATGTTCAGTTTCTTGAATTTCTAAATAAAAGATGTAAATTCATAAATAAATGGGAGTCTGATGCACAATATCTTGAATTCCATAAAAAAGAAAAAAGAAAAGAAAAGAAAGGAGAGGGGAATGGAGAGGAGGGGAATATTTCTTTCTTTCTTTGCCTAATAGTTAAGATGCTGATCTAGAAACCAGGCCTCCCTTAAACATGAAAGCCAGCTGAGTGACTTTGGGCCAGTCTCAGTTCAACTCATATAACAAGGCTGTTCTGGGAAAAGAGAAGGCAAAAGTATTAAGGAAGTTCACTACCTTGAGTTTTATATGTAGTATATTTAGAATGTGGGATAAAAATATCATAATCTATCAAATAGAGCAAGCTGAGTTGGCCATTCAGATGTCACTAGTGAAATGATGCAATTCTGTCAAGCACAGCAGCCAACTGCAGCTACCACACCTATGCCACTTATCTTTTCTGAACCTTTAACCATGTTATTTTGCTTTTCAGGATAGTATGATGGATCCCAGACAAATCCAAGGCTTCCATATTCAGTGTAACATTTCTTTGAGCAGCTGAGTTTTCCACAGAATGAGTTCAAGCAGAATTTTATTCCTGAATTCTTAACAGATGGGGTTGCTAAATGGACAATATCTATCACTGACAATAATGTTCCTGCAACTATTTCAATTGCATGTAGAAAATGAAAACTGCCTTTGATTATTCTACAAGAACAACCACAACTAATCAAGACACTTGCAGATTGCATCAAGATTAAGCAAAGAGTGTAGGCACATACTGTATATTGGAAATTCAATTGTATTTGAGAGAGGTGGGCTGAAATGAGCTATCATTAATTGATCAATTTAAGAAAGCTCACCTAATGAATTGTGAGATGAACCAGCTATACAAAACACAGATGTACCATGGGTTATGGACTTTACTGTGAGAATTCAAGATATTTTACACTAGTTGGCTCTTGGAAAAACTTGGCTGTGAAATGCCATGCCTACTAGCTGTTTGAAGTAGACAAGGTCAGGAATAAGACATCACATGACTGACCAGAATTTTAATTAATTTAGAGTGTAATGTTGAGAGACGAAATATATTCTGTGTCTCCCCTCTTTACTAAAGAGAATCCAGGCAGGGCAAGTTTATCCAGGCTAAAGTGATGCTTGAATAATGATTTTTGAATTTCTTCTCTACGATTTCTTTGGAATCAAATGTCATGCTGCTTGTAAGCATTCCAAGCATGAGAATTCAAGAAACAAGGGAGTTGCCCTTTCTAGAAATCAGAAGAGGGCAATTAAGGAGAGTTCAGACATGAAATGTAAAAAAGCAATATGTTAGCTCACTTATAAACTTGCTCTCAAGTTGGCTACAATGTATATTTTTCAATATCGGTCAGCTAATTTTATTGGCAAAGCAATTTTACAATGATTTGTCTTACCCCTCAGACAACATAACAGCCAATACATATTGAAACCATAGTGGGAAACGTTTTATGGTCTCCTGGCATGATTTCCTAACATATTGTTAGGAGCTTATCACTAATGATTGTTTGGTAACTGTACAATTATATTTGACCTCTTCCTATTGTTCTTAATATGGATTAGAAATAGGCCCATAACTGTCAGACCCATCAATTGCAGGCATTCCTTCTGTTTTATCAGAAAAAAAATGCTCTGATGTCTTTGTAAAGGAAAAGGCAGGCATATTGTCTTTGCCTTCCCTTCCCTCCATAATAATTGTTCTATCATCTTGGTTTCTGGAGCACATGTTCTTGCTATACACCAGATAGTCTATATCTATTGAATTGGTTTGTTGAAAGAAATGTACTAACAACAACCTGCAAAACAATTTATTAGATCCTATTTGTTTTCTGCCTGTCAGTACAGAGTAAGTAGCTTTCCAAAAGTAAATTCAAACTATTTGTGTAACTGTCAAGAGATTATTTCTAGGTCTCTGATCTTCTGGAATGATTCTAATGGCAAGCCTTTTTATAAAATAGACTTGGGAGGGGCTTGCAGTTTGATTGATATGAAAGAGATCCATGAATATTTAACTACATTTGACACACTTGAGAGAAAGTCTGAATACAGTGATGGCCTTTACCTTATCAAATTATCTTTTCCTCTCTAAAAAATTCAGCAATGAAATATTTTTCGTTGGTTAGACAACAATTGATGGGGGGGGGTTAAACAAATTCAGGATTAAACAAATGGGACCTCAGAAATGCAAGGAGTATACTAAGCAGGAGAAATGTGCCTTTGAACTTTAGAAGGCATTTAGGTGCACACTATGAAAATGAAGATGTATGATCCTTTGGGGGAATGGAATAGCAAGAAGAGTGATCACTGGCTATTCCGCTTGTCTCTATGGCTGTATCTTCCTCAATTATCTTAGAAATGCACAGCCAGCTCATCAGTTTGGGAAGAATTTCTAGGAAAAAGCCAAGAAATTCTCTGCCTTAGCTGAAAGAAAAATTGAGTTCTTGAAATTTATAAAACCCAACTTTGTTAAAAGAAGACTGAATGAGAATCTTGCTTTTAGGAAAACTGGCTGCCAAGAGTCTGACAATCCTTTTCTCCCCAAGTGCCTCTTTGAAGAAAGATGTCAATGGTTGGAACTCTATTGCTAAAATAGCCTCTGTTAAAGCAACTGGCACAGACAACGATTTTTAAGATTTTGAAGTACTGTATATACTCAAGTATAAGCCTAGTTTTTCAGCCCACTTTTTGGGCTGAAAAAAGCCGACTCGGCTTATACTCGAGTCAGTGAAAAATTTGCCCGAAATGGAGGAGAAAAAGGGGCGGGGCCATGCCGCTGGGTGAGGCTAGTGAATGGCCCGGCGCCCCTGTGAGTTTCCCCTCCCTCTGTGTCAGTTTGCCGCGCAGCGCGCACCGCACCATCCCCCCTCCTCACGTTCTAATGTAATGCAGGGCTGTCTTATGATTCCCCTTCCTCCTCCTCCTGCCGCTCTGCAACGATGTCCCACCTCCTCCTTGTTATGGCAAGCAGCCACATAGCGATGTCCCACCTCCTCTGGTACAGTGATCCAATGATAGGAATCACTGTGTCGTGTGTCATAGGAGGCGGGACATCGCTCCCGCGGCTGCACGGGACATCATCATCACAGCGGGACATCAGCATCATGAGGTGAGTGAAGTATTTCATTGAATACACCACTAGTTTACTGTTTTTCTTTGAAATAAATATTCAAAAACATTATTGGTATCTATTTTTATTTTTGAAATTTACCGGTAGCTGCTGCATTTCCCACCCTAGGCTTATACTCGAGTCAATAACTTTTCCAGTTTTTTGTGGTAAAATTAGGTGCCTCGGCTTATATTCGGGTCGGCCTATACTCGAGTATATACGGTAGGTGGAGAGAAGAGCCTCCTGCTGACATTCAAGCTTCCTCTCTCTGGAGGCTATATGTCTTGTCCCTATTTAATCCCTTCGGAAGTTTTGCCTGAATAGGGAAAGACTAATGTCCCCATTCTTAACATATTCTGATAAAAATATTTTTTAACATTCAGGTTTTTTTTTTACATGCAGTAGTATAAATAAAACATTTCTCTTCCAATTGTTGAAGCAGCCAGATTTTTTTTTTTTTTTGCAAATTTTGCAGGGTTATGTACAATGTGTACAGTATGTGTATAATGCACTTTCCTTAGATCCAAAGGCAGTATAAAATTGCTGTACATGTTCATGCAAAAATATCCAGAGACAGTCATGTGAGCCTTGGAAGAGATATGGCTGCTTTACTGATTGAGGAGAGCTGCTTTGTTTGCACCAACAGGCATTGAGAAAGACCGTTGACTTACCTGAACGGTCGTTCTCGGGGCACTGCGAAGAGAGCCCAAATGCTGGGTTAACACAGCCTATCTGCCCTTGGACTGAGTGATGTTTTTCTTGACCACGCCTCCCTTTGCCTGCACATGCTCAATTCGAAAACGAAGGAACCGTCCTGTAATCAATTACAGTCAATACAGCCACATCGTTCAATACTAACACCCAGGTGGGTTTGGGCTCTCTTCGCAGTGCCCCGAGAACGACCGTTCAGGTAAGCCAATGGTCTTTCTCCAGTGCACTGCTCAGAGAGCCCAAATGCTGGGACATGCCCAAGCTATTGAGTCCCAGGGTGGGGAAGCGCCGAAGCCTCTGGCATTTCAGCCACTCTTTGTAATACTCTTCTGCCAAGGGAGGCTTCGGCTGAGGCAAAGGTGTCAATCTTATAGTTTCTAATAAAGGCCGTGGGGGAAGCCCAGGTGGCCGCTCTACAAATGTCTAGGATAGAGGCCTGGGTTGCCCAGGCTGCAGACGTTGCAGCACTCCTGGTGGAGTGAGCGGTGATTCGTCTCGGAGCCGTCTTGCCCTGGTGCTCATATGCCAGTTTGATGCAAGCACGTAGCCAACGTCCCACAGTGTGAGAGGAGACCTTGCGGCCCAGGGACGCAGGGAGGAAGGAGACAAAGAAAGCCCCTGACCGGCAGTAGTCCTTTGTTCTCTTTACATACGTGCGCACGGCCCGTCTCACGTCCAGCTTGTGCCACTCACGCTCCTTAGGGTGAGAAGGATGGGGACAGAAGTTGGGCAAAATAAGTTCTTGAGTCCTGTGAAACAGGGAGTTAATTTTCGGAGCAAATGACGGATCAAGTCTCAATATTACTCTGTCCGGGTGAACTACGCACAAATCCTCCCTGACAGAGAGCGCAGCAAGCTCGGCTACCCTGCGAGCGGATGTAATGGCCACCAGGAAAGCGGTTTTGATGGTGAGGTAGCGCAGACTGGTCTTTTTTAAAGGCTCAAATGGGGCTTTGGTCAGGGCCTTAAGCACAAATGGAAGATCCCATGACGGATACCGGTGAACAGTTGGAGGGCTGATGTTCGCTGCTCCCTTGAGAAAGCTCTTGATCTGGGGGAGCTGACTCAGCGAGCGAGAGGAGCCCTTTGCCAGGATGGTAGACAACGCTGCAACCTGGCGTCTGAGGGTGCTGACTGCAAGGCCCTTATCCAGACCCTCTTGCAAAAAGTCTAGGGTCTGGGGGATCGAGGATGAGGAGGCCTCTATGTTCCTAGTCTTGCACCACCGTGAGAAGGCGGCCCAGGTGGCATCGTAGATTCTAGTCGTAGAGGGCTTCCTGGACGCTTGGATTGTTCGAATGACCTGGTCAGAGAATTTTTGCTTTCTCAGGAGCTCCCCTTCAAGTGCCAAACGGCTAGCTGCAGCCACTGGGGCTCCGGATGGGTGATGGCCCCCTGGCTGAGGGCAATCTTGTCCCGGGGGATTCTCCAAGGTCTTTGAACTGAGAGGCTGACCAGGTCTGCGTACCAGGGCCTTCTGGGCCAGAAGGGAGCCACCAGAATGAGGTCTGCCTTTTCGGTCAGGAGCTTGTTCACCACTTGAGGGATGAGCGGAAGCGGAGGGAAGGCATACAGAAGTCCCTGAGGCCACGCTGACCTCAGAGCATTTGTTCCCTCCGCCTGGGGCGAGTGGTAGCGACTGAAGAAGCGTGGGAGCTGTGTGTTGTTGTGTGTGGCAAACAGGTCTACCTGTGGCTTGCCGAACCTCCTCACGATCTGCTGGAACAGGTCCGGGTGCAGGCGCCACTCCGAGTGGTCGATGCGTTGGCGGCTCAGCCAGTCTGCTTCCCGGTTGCTTAAGCCGGAGATGTGATCTGCACTGAGAGAAGCCAGATGACGTTCCGCCCACCTGCCCAGCGCTTCTGCCTCGAGCATGAGGGCCTTTGATCGAGTGCCCCCTTGCCGGTTTATGTGCGCTTTTGTCGCCACATTGTCTGTCATCAACAGTACGTGAGCCCCTCTTACTAGAGATGCGAACTTTCTCAGCGCTAGGCGAGCTGCCCTCAGTTCCAGCCAATTGATGCTGTGGGCGGCCTCCCTGAGTCCATCGGCCTTGGGCTAGGTGGCCCTGACAGTGGGCGCCCCCCCCAGGAGGCTGGCATCCGTGGTGACAACTAGTCTCTCCGGCTCCTTGAACAGGCAGCCCTTCCTGACTGCCTTGGACCTCCACCATGCCAGAGACCGGATCACCTTTCGTGGGAGCCGAACCCGCCTGAGTGAGTTGCTGTTCCTGGCCCTCTGCACTGGCAGCAGAAACCACTGCAGCTCCCTGACGTGAAGGCGAGCCCAGGGAACCACCCCCAGGCACGAGATCATTATCCCTAGGAGCTGGGACAGCTGAATGATGGGTACCGACCTGGCAAGGCTGCAGTGCTTCACTCTGCGTCTCAGGTTCGACAGCCGGTCTGGCGAAAGAAATACCTGGCAGGAGGTGGAGTTGATGACCGCACCCAGGTGCTGTATACAGGTGGATGGTCGGAACTGGCTCTTCTCCATGTTGACAGAGAAGCCATGGTACTGCAGGGTCTGCACAGTCAGAGAAACATCGCGGTGTGCCTGCTTGGTGGTGAGAGAGTGAATGATTATGTCGTCTAAATAACATTCCAGACGAACCGGATGGTTGCGGAGATGAGCCGCTAGCACTGCCAGAATTTTGGTGAATGTTCTGGGCGCAGATGATAGCCCGAAGGGAAGAGCCCTGTACTGGAAATGCTTCCCTTCCACGTAGAACCTCAGGAACCGCCTGTGGGCCACATGGATGGGGACATGCAGGTAGGCCTCTTTGAGATCTATTGATGCCAATAGGTCCCCCTCCCTCACACAGCCCAGGATGGAGTGGAGTGACTGCATCTTGAACCTCTTGTAAGCCAGATGCTGATTTAGGCTCTTGAGGTCCGAGATGGCCCTCCACCCCCCTGAACTTTTGGGCACTAGGAAGAGGATCGAATAGAAGCCCCTCCCCTGCTGATCCCTGGGGACTGGCTCTATCGCCTCTATCTCTAGGAGATGGCAGATTTCTGCCCTCATGCGTTCCCTCTTTTCTGGGTTCCTGGGGGTAGGACAGCGGATAAACTTTCTTTGGGGAAAGGATAGGAAGTCCAGGAGAAGGCCCTTGCGAATGGTTGTGAGGACCCACTTGTCCGATGTTATCTCCTCCCACCTGTCGGCATACAGCCGTAGCCGACCCCCGATGGGGGGATCCCTGTGACCGTCACTTTCCCTTATGAAAGGGCCGGGATCCACCACTGTTGTTTCCTCCTCCTCGGAATGGTCTCCGAAAGGAAGACTGGAATTGGTTGGCACGAGCCCCGAAGGATCTGTCTTGGTGCCTATCCCCCCCTGCCTGAAAGGGCCTCTGATAGGAGGAAGGGTGAGAAGCTTGCCCTGTTTCCTGGCTCCTGTAGGGTCTCTTACGAAAGGACCCCGCCCCTTTCCGGTCACCCCTTTTAAAGGTTGCCGGAAGGATCTTGCGTTTGTCCTTGGTTTTGGTGACAAACTTGTCCAGGGCCTCTCCAAACAGAAAGTCCCCTTTAAATGGGGCCGATGCCAGCTTCCATTTAGCCTTCATTTCGGCCTGCCAGTGCCTGAGCCATAGGAGGCGGCGGGAGGTGATATTGGAAGCTAGAGCTCTGGAAGAGAATTTTGCTGCTGTCAAGGTGGCATCCGCCGAATACTCGACAGCGGTAATAATCTTGGTTAGCTCATGGCGCCACCTAGATTTCCTGGGCGGGGGTCTGGACCTGAGTTGGCGCAGCCAGAATAGGGTGGCCCTAATAAAAAAGGAGGCAGAGGTGGATGCCTTGATGGCCCAGGCAGACGCCATGTGTGTTTTTTGACATGCCTTTTCCGACCTCTTATCTTCTGCCTTAAGTCCCTCTAGGAGCTCAGCTGGCAGGTTGGAATTGGAAGTCAGAGACACGACTGGGGCATCTACTTCTGGGAATTTGAGGATTTCCTCCATTTTATCTTCTACTGCATATAGAGTTCTATCCCCCCCACTGGGGTTGGTCAGGGTGGCTGGCTGTAGCCACTGGCGCTGTACCGCGTCCATGAATAGGTCTGGCACAGGAATAACCTCGGGAGTTTCTACTGTCTCTTTGAACAACCCATGCTTAAGATCCTTGGAAGTGGAAGCCTGAGAGGCCTCAGGCCTGGAAGTGGGGCCTAACTCTGTGGCCGTCATGGCTTTGTGCAAGATAGACTTGAATAATGACGGTTGAAATAGGCCAGAGAATTTTGGCTTGTCAGGGGTGGGGTTTTCGTCTTCGGAAAGGGCGAAAATCTCCCCTTCTTCCTGCTCAGAACTTGATAACCCAGAGTGAGAGGGGCTTGAAGATGGGGAGGAGGATACGGGCTCCTTAGAGGCGGAGGCCCGAGGTTTGCGTTTCTCCTTTGGGGCCTTGCCCTTGCGAGAGCCCTTGCGCTTAATGCCTTCAGCTATCCCTTGGGAGATGGCTAAGGCAATTACCTCCCTCATTTCATCCGAGAGAGCAGGACTTTTCCCCCTTTTTTTCTTTTGCTTACTGGTCCTGCGCTGGCTAGGCCTGCCTGAGCTGGATCCACTCTTCCCAAAGGGGGAATTCTGGACAGAATCTCGTTCCTCTCCGATGGAGGAGCTAGGGGAGTCGGGGTACCCCCAAGATGCTTCAGGAGATGGATCCCTGGATGCATAGTTATCCCCAGACAAGAATTCACTGTCCCCGGGGGATTGGGCCTCACGGTCAGGGGAAGCTGACTCCCTGCTGCGACGGTCTGGGCTAGGTTCTGGCTGAAGGGGCCTTGAAACCTCCCTGGGATCCACTGTGGCTCTTGGAGAAGACCTTTCAAGTGAGCCTTTGTGCCCTTTGCCTTTATTTACAGAGGGATCCAGCTTGCAGCGCTTGCTGGAGGGCCCCACCTGATCCCCTAAGGCCTCCCTGCATTCCTCAGCCATTTCAGGTCCCCACGAGGCCTGGAGATAGCTGGAGTTGGGATGGGCACGCGCTGGCCTTTGCAGTCCAAAAGCGCTGGCAGAATCCCCAGGAGGGAAGGGCTGCCTTGGGGTCGGATTTCCTTCCTCCCACCGCCCTCGGTTCCCCGAGACTTAGCTTATTTTCCGGAGGGAGAGACTAGCTGGCTTCCCAGACTAGCCCCCAGCCTCCCCGCGGCGTTCTGCAGTCGTTGAGGGCTCGCTGACGCTCCGTTGGCTGGCTGGGCTCTTCTTGCTGCCTTGTTCCTAGCACGTTCTGAGCTCTGCCGCTCTGCCCAGTGAGTCGGAGCGATCCAAAATGGTGGGGGGTGCGCACGCAGCCGCTTCCCGCTCTTTCCAGCCCTGAAGGTGTGCGAAGGCTCCAGCCGTCGCTGCTGTTGCCGGGCAAAATGGAGCAGGCGAGGGAATCCTAGCAATCCGGCTCACCTGCTTTAGAGCCTTCTCAGAGCCTTTGCTGGACTTTTCCTCCCCCTGGGACGCCCCTGTTCCAACAGGGAACTTGGTTTAACCCACTAATTGCTCCCTTGCTAGCCAGCCCCCGCTGTGCAAGCCTTTTCAACCCCCTGCAGTGCTTGCAATTAGCAACAGCAGGGAAACCCGGCAGCCCTTCTCTTAAAGCGACAGAAGCCTCACTGGAGGCAAATAGACAGACCTGATGTAGAAGCGTGATTTCCTCTATCTGAGAATTTAAACGTGGTCCAAATTGGGAAACTTTTCCCAGCCTTTCTGCTCTTAGACTGGAGCTCTCCCAAAACAGTCCTAACTCGGGCGGACTGAGTTTTCGAATTGGGCATGTGCAGGCAAAGGGAGGCGTGGTCAAGAAAAACATCACTCAGTCCAAGGGCAGATAGGCTGTGTTAACCCAGCATTTGGGCTCTCTGAGCAGTGCACTGGAGAAGTGGCTCTTTCAAATGCTTCACACAGTTCTGGAAAATATTTAAGCTATGAATGCATACTATGCAAGTAGTTTTATTTTTTCTTAAAATCACAAGATTGCTTGAATAAATCATGTGAAGAAGAATTCACTATTTCTTTGATTCCACTATTGAGCTGTTTTTACTACTAAACTCCCCCCCCTCACATTTGTCCAGAATTTGACTTTCTGTAACTGATGACCAAGTCCTGCATTATTGGATGATAGAGAACAACTCATGTCCTTTTTTTGCGAGGGGGATATCCAAAAGATTTGAAATGTCCATATTAGAAAATCTTGAAAATTGTGCAACTAATGAGATAACTGCTTTTTACACAGACACACCATCTTTTAATTAAAATAAAACATGAGCCAACCTTTGTTATTATAAGTCCCACATGAAACACTGATAGCATTAATGGCAACAATATAAAGAAATTCTGAAAACCTGAAATGAGGTGTTTAGGTTTTCATAGAACTATATAAATCAATACCCTATTTCGGGGCTATTGTCATTAGGGTGTGCAAAAAATGCTCCCAACACAGTGATACAGGTGTCACATCAGTATGCAACTTCTTAAAACAGTCATGCCTCTTCCAGGATGGCATGGCTCTTGTCTCTGGCTACTATATGATTCTGGGTCAAAAAGCTGTAAGCATATGTATGACTCACTTAACAATTGCCTTGCTTAGCCACTGAAATTCTAGTTCCAATTGTGGATGTAAGACCAGGACTATCTGTATGCAGCAATTTAAAAAAAGAGGATAATATAAAAGATACAATTATTAACACTGAATATTAAAGAATCAAAAGCAAAACTGAGTACAGTATGTGGAAATTTTACTGGCACAATTGAATCAAACTTGCTACAACCTAAGGGAAGTTTTAAGTGTTACATTTTGGGGGAGGAGGAGAAGGGTGATATCCAAAGTTCATTCTGAAACTCCTTAAATTCTTGTGCTTACATTACTTTTTTCCCTCATGAAAGTAAGTACTGTATGATCAGCCTACAGTTTTTTCTTAAAAAACAAGACTCCAAGTCCATGCATGACAGTCGTGTCCTAAAAGAAATGAGCATTTTATTTACCATTTTTTTCTTTTTGTTCAGCTGCCAAATTCCTTTAAACGGATAAAAAAGTGATGCTTCTTAAACAACAGAGTTGGTAGCTCCGTGGAAAACAAAATCTCAGTTCTGGGACCTGATGTTATCTGGAGAGAATCAAGTTAAGCCTTTGGTAGACACATAAATATCAGCTAAAAAAGTGTTATAACTATTGTACAATGACAACCTTAGAGATATTGCTCCCCCCAACTTCTTTTCAACCACACTGCATTAGAAGGCGGCTCTCTAGTTCTACAGCAAACCATAACCATTCCAAGTAACACCACTGACATTTTTGGTTTACCAAAATGCAAATTCATCATTGTTTATAGGATAGACACAGACAAAAGTCAAGATGATAGCAGACAATCTTGCATATCTGTAAGCTGTTTTGGAGCTGTAAGCTCCTAATGACCACCCCTTTTAGGTTAAATAGTACAAAACAAAATGAGTCTAATCAAAGACCACAACTCTGTTTGTTTATGTGGATTAACTTCACATCTATCTATCTATCTATCTATCTATCTATCTATCTATCTATCTATCTATCTATCTATCATCTATATCTATCTATCTATCTATCTATCTATCTATCTATCTATCTATCTATCTATCTATCTATCTATCTATCTATCTATCTATCTATCTATCATAGATTGATCCATCTATCTAGTTTATATTGCCACCCATCTCATAAAATGTGACTCTGGATGGCATACAACAATCCAATAAGCAATAAATATAAAATAATTGTTAGCTAAAACCATTATACATAATTAGTAAGAAACATTAAAAACTATAAATCTAGAACTAAACCAAAAAAAAAGGAAATCAATAGACTGAGGTTTATTAATAATAACGGAACCATCTCACCCATACGTTCTTCCATGTCCTGGTTTCCCCAAGCCTGCTGGCATAACCTTTGAAAGCTCAGGAGTCATGAGGTTGATTTTTTCTCTAAAATGATGGGGGGAGAAGATTCTACAATGCAGGTGCCACATCAGAAAAGCCCAACACGTGGGACCTGCCCAATGTTGCTTCCTACACAACAGAATCCATAACATAGCTATTATATTAGATCTGGTGGGATGGACAGAGGAAATCAGGAAGAGGTGGTCTCTGAAATATACCATGCCCATTCCATGTAGGGATTTAAGGGTCAACACACCTTCAACCGGATCCACAAACAAACTGGTAACCAATGCTATTTGCACAGCAGAACTACAGCATGTGCTTTACTACGCATTCTATAATAGTCTTATCCATTATTATATCTGAGTACTGTATATAGCTAATTCATCGCACTCACTGGTCTCATGACTGCAACCTCTGACAGAAGTACCTTGGAAAGGGTTTGGTTTTAAATTATACAGTGGCTCTGATTACACTTTTAATTTTTCCATTTTATATTGCTTTAATAAATTTATAAGTGATGGCGTGAATTGGCCGCCAAAGCAAGGAAAGGTTTTTCCTTTCCTGGGGGAAGGAAAACAAGCTGATTATGCAATTAACTTTTAAAAGATTTAATCCTAATACATTTACACATTGCCAAAATTCTAAGTACCATTTTGATATATTAAAGAAAATGCTACCTGTAATTTAGTGAATAAAAGCCACTATCCTTTGTTCAAAGAAATGCAATAAATAATGTTAGTATTTTCCATTCCTTTTTACAGTTACATGTCACCTTACAAGTGCCCTCTGGATTAAACAAGAGCAATCTAATGGATTAAAAATTGTCATCATTGATTTAAGAACCAAAGCTTTATTCACTTGCTATGCTGTATTGAGTGATGCCTCTGCAAACTGCCATTTCATTCCACTGCTACAACAGTTCAAAGATTATAAATGAGGCCTGACTGGGGATAGGGAATTTGGATTATAATAACATTTTTGAACCTCATTTACTTAAACCTTCAGGACAATAGAAAGAGGGGAGGTAGAGAAGAAAGTTAGAATGTTCAAGAGAACAAATTAACAAGAAAATATGAGCCTTAAATTATGGATATGGGGTTGAGATTGGGGTTAAGCTTGGTAATTAACCAATATTCTCTATGGCTCAATAAATGAAGATTGTTCAGCTGACATCCTTTAAAAACATAGAAAAGTTATCTGGGAGTTAAGAAAAAAACCTGTTACATCTGTCTTGCAATTATCAAAGGTTATTATTGTTGTTATTGTCAAAACTAATAATTTGGTAATTATTATTATTATTATTATTTGGTATTAATGCTGATATAGGTTTCTATTGTCCTGATATAGGTCTAAAGCACTACTTTCAAGTTACTTTCCAGATTTAATGACAGTGATTTAACTTAACTCAGTAATATGATTGAATTACAGTGTGTATCTAAAAAAGAGATGGGTGTTACAAAATACAATTGGATGTTTCTTACAAAAAGTTGAATTTTATTTATGTGAGATATGATTTAAACCATTGCCTTCATAGTTCATATTAGATCAGTGTTTCTCAACCTTGGCAACTTGAAGATGTCCGGACTTCAACTCCCAGAATTCCCCAGCCAGCAAATGCTCGCTGGGGAATTCTGGGAGTTGAAGTCCGGACATCTTCAAGTTGCCAAGGTTGAGAAACACTGTATTAGATGATTGATATTTACCATGGTCACACATCACCAACCTAAAATGGATAATCACAAAATGAGTATAAAGGAAAACAATATAAAACACATGCACACGGGGGGAGAGAGAGCGAGGGAGGGAGGAAAGGAGGGGGAGGGAGGGGGAGGGAGGGGGAGGGAGGGAGGGGGAGAGAGATTCAGAAATCAAGGCTATAGAAATCAAACTTCAAATCAGCTGGCTTGAGAAAAACACATGTATACTTCCTGAGGGTCTGGAAGATAAATATTTAGGCCTCTGAATGGCAAGAGCAATTTAACTAGCTATCTTGAGGCTTGTTCTTGCTCTTTTTGCTTGCCAAAAAGTGTAACACCATTTCCTCATCTGACTTAGCAGCAAGGGAGCTATAAGTTCTGAATGTTAGCCAACTAGAGAAGGTATCATAATAATTTACAAATTAATTGCCTTCCAGGTGTATTCTCTTAGCTATTTTGATACATTATGTATTACATTTGTGCATTTTATATTTACTTATATTAATTAATTAAACATATTTCCATGGTGCTGCAATCAAAAGAATTCCTGATAGCTTACTGTAGATAGAAAAAAATATCATAGCCAGTAAAAACTAAAACAGGACAGCAGTACAACAATATAAGGAAGCCAACATCAAACTGAAACAAATCAGAGAAGGACTCTCCAAAACAGCTGGGTCTTCAAAAGCTTTCAAAAGACCACCAAAGAGGTAGCTGCCCTGATCTCCACAGGGAAGATCTTCTACCAAATGTTGGACAATGAGAAGTAAACTAAGATAAGAAAATGTAAGATCCTAAATGCAAAGGAGCAGGGGAAATAGGCAGAGTAACAAAAATTACTTAGATTCACATTTCCTATTACAGTTATTCATCCACTGTTCCAGAGAAAAGTAAACAAAGAATTTCAAAACTGATGGTACAGGAATGAGACACAACAAAGTAAAATAGAACAAAGAAAATAACCAAAGAAAATGAAAATAAAGAAAACAAAAACAAAGAAAAAGAAAACAAAGAAAATACATCAGTATGACTAGTAAAAAAAAGGTGGACAAGTGGGGAACAGAGAGCACAGGGTGGGGGTGGAATCTACTATCTTTAGATTCTTATGGAAGAATAGGAGGTTGGAGCCAAATCTTACCCTGAAGGGCAGGATGTTCCAAAGGGCAGATGCTGTGACAGAGAAGGCTCTTCTTCTGGATCCCAACAGCTGGAGTTCTTTGACCGATGGGATCCGCAGTAGGCCCCCTCTGCCGGCCTGAGTAAGACAGCATATAATAAACTATTGATCATGGAGTAAGTGTTAAGTAATGTGAGGGTAGCTAGAGGCCTCCAAAAAATTATTGCAGGGTCGTTTTGACTGCTCCGAAGACTTCAGGGACCTTCAGGAGGCTTCTCTGAAGCCTCTGGAGCAGTCAAAACGACCCTCCCAGCAAACCGGAAGTCCGTTCCTGAATTTCCGGTTTGCCCGTAGGGCCGGTTTTTTTTGTGCTCCGGAGGCTTCTCAGAAGCTCATGGAGTCTCCGGAGGGCCTCCGGAGGGGGCGGGGAGGCTCTTTTCGCCCGCCCCGACTCCTATAAAGCCTCTGGATCCTGGGGAGGGCGAAAAATGGCTTTTAAAAAGGATGAACTCAGCTGGCCAGCGCGCCTCTCGTACCCTGACAAATGGCTCCGCGTGCTACCTGTGGCACACATGCCATAGGTTCGCCATCACTGATATAGAGAACATGATGCTGAATATCGTGGACAGCATCTCTGCTGGGTAACTTGCTCCAGGGTAGGAATGAGAGACCCATTTGTTAACTGTCATTTGTGTTAAGGAATCACCTCTTCATGAAACTTTCCAGGATTGAGATGAAACCAGTATTAATGTTTATTTATTTTAATATTAGTTTTCAATATTGAGGAACAAAGATTAGTGAAAGTCATAATACTATTTCAGTAAATAATAATGAATTATGAAAAAATTAACTGGAGCTTCATTTATATTTGTAGATTATGAGGGTTTTCATTATAAGAATGGATATATTAGTGAAGTTCTTCATATCTGCCAATGTGGAATGAAACTATTGTAACGTAAGCAAAAAAATCCTAATGAACATAAGCATGAGAAAGTTTGCTACATATTCATAGAGTAAGGTGACCAGATGTCCCGATTTCAGTGGGACAATCACGCTTTATAACAATTTGTCCCGTGTCCTGGGCCATTTTTAAAAAGTCCCGATTTTCTGGCTTCATGTTGAAAGCCGAGTGGATTTGCTTAAGAAATCCTAACCGGGGCAAGACAAAAGACACCCTGTCTAACCTCTCTCTCTCTGTGTCTCAGTACTTTCACTGAAGATATAATTAAAACATTAAAGCAACAAAACGGACCCCCCTTGCCCCTTTTACCTCATTTTATAAGAAAAAAATGACCAAGTACCATAGAGCTGCAGGAAACACTTGGCTAGAGAGGTCGCGAGTGTTACTTCCTGGATTTTCCGGAGGGGAGGGGCACCGAGGTTGGAGGGCTGCTCGTGTAGAAAAAATGGTGGCTTTTCAAAGTTTCTTTGAAAAATATTTCCCTGACTAATTTCACCATTTCAATTTGCTCAGTTCTTTGTATTAACATCTACATCATTCTGGGTTGACTTGGAATGCTCACTTGTGCCTGCTGGTAAGTGAGCTGGGTTTTTTTTCTTTTATTTTTTTAATGTATTTTAAAATAATATTTTATTTATTGTGCATAGGATTTTTTTAAATTCTGTATGGATTCTTTTTTTAAATTGTCTTAGACTATTTAAAAAAAGATTCTATCCAAAATAAATTGAAGTGAAACCATGTTTAAAAATTCTATGCACAATACTTTGAAATATATTGTGCATAGAAAGAATAGTTTGAAATGTTTTACTTCAATTTATTCTTTGTGAATTCTTTTTTAAAATTGTCTTAGGCTATTTAAAAAAAGATTCTATCCAAAATACAAAATACCAGCTGCAGTTATTCACTTAAGAACTGTGGCAAAAAAGGTGGTATAATGGGCTTAGTGACCAAAGTTACAATGGCATTGAAAAAAGTGAGTGATGACCATTTTTCACACTTAGCGACCATTTTCACACTTAGCGACCGTTGCAGCATCCTCATGGTCACGCGATCAAAATTTTGATGTTTGGCAACAGATTCGTATTTATGATGGTTTCAGTGTTCTGGGGTCATATAATCACCTTTTGACAAAGTCAAATGGGGAAACCAGATTCACTTATGTTACTAACTTATCAGCTGCAGTTATTCACTTAAGAACTGTGGCCAGAAAGGTGGTATAGTGACCAAAGTTACAATGGCATTGAAAAAAGTGACTGATGACCATTTTTCACACTTAGCGACCATTTTCACACTTAGCGACTGTTGCAGCATCCTCATGGTCACATGATCAAAATTTTGATGTTTAGCAACAGATTCATATTTATGATGGTTTCAGTGTTCTGGGGTCATATAATCACCTTTTGACAAAGTCAAATGGGGAAACCAGATTCACTTATGTTACTAACTTATCAGCTGCAGTTATTCACTTAAGAACTGTGGCCAGAAAGGTGGTATAGTGACCAAAGTTACAATGGCATTGAAAAAAGTGACTGATGACCATTTTTCACACTTAGCAACCATTTTCACACTTAGCGACCATTGCAGCATCCTCATGGTCACGTGATCAAAATTTTGATGTTTGGTAACAGTTACAATTTATATTTGTAAATTGTAGTTATGTTGAAATAAAAAATAAAAATTTTAATCCACCCCCCACCCCCACCCCCCCCCGGTCAAAGGTGTCCCTCTTTACCAATCTGAAAATCTGGTCACCTTATCATAGAGCTGACAAAAAATAAGAAGCCATTATTATCTAATGTTTTAAAAAATGGAGTATGGTGCAAATACTGCACAGGAGATACAAAAAACAAATCTCTGGATGCTCAATTCTGTATCTGCCAGAGAAAATGTACCAAGCATAAAGTTATTCTGAACTATTCTGCAATCAATTGAACAAAGCTTGCAGGGTAGAATTTGGAAAACTTAATATCAACATATAGTGGCAATCAATCCGTTTCTGTACACAATCACTATTTTCAAGTAAAGCATCTATAAAATACTGCAATCTCTATAATAAATCATACAATAGTGCTATCTGTGGACTTGTTTCGAGTTAATCAAAGACAATGGGCTTCACTCAATCAGCAGTGAACGAAACCTGTTGCTCTGGTTGCCACAGTGACCAAGGATTTCGATCTGGCAATTAGTCAGCAGGACAGACAGGGTCTTCCACTTTTTCTTTTGGTTAGAAGCACCTTATTTTCTGCCGCCATGACGGTGTGTCTCAGGATATAACACAGCTAATTATTATTTTTTCTGTTACTGTATTTGCACATCTGTATTTTTAGTATTCTTTTCCATGGCACTTTCTTCCCAGCAAGAATTGCTCCTTCACAAAGCACAATTCTAATCTATTGCTTGCCCATTCCACTGTTAAAATTAAATTGGGGGGAACATGTCTCCATCATCTGCAGTAGGCTGATTAAGAAACAGAAAGACAGATCCAAAGAATGCCACTAGGTATGTCTTCTGAGAGGACTGGGCATCAAAAGGTCTTTCAGAGAAGACACACTATATGTCAATATAGTCAATGAACCATACATTGGTTTCTGTTGCACACATGCTACCCAGCTTCCAATATTCAGACCTACATGAACTAACCTTGATCTAACAGAAACCATCTTGCAGGGATGAATTGACTTTTTACCCATCAACAGATTTATGGACTACAAATTCCGCAAAGCAAATTTCAATAGGAAACACCTAGTTAAAGATGAGTATCACAGAAGAGAGTTAAAATTTTGGGGCACCATCAAGATTTCATTTTGACTTTAATAATTAAAAAGAAAGGGATGATTTATCTCCAATTGATTGCAGTGTTATTTGATTCAATTTGTTAGTGTCATTGGAAATATGTAAGACTTTTCCATTTTCAACAAAAGTCACCGAGACTTGGAAGTTAAATTTACTGTTTCTGTAGGAATAAATCATACCAAATTTAATTTAAAAAAATGCTAGAAAATTATACAAGAACGATCCCTATTATTCAGTGGGTAAAGCAGTGAACAGAATGAAACACTGCTATATAAGACTCAATATCTTTAAAGCACTGTATCTTTAAAGCAACAAACAGACCTTCCAGGTAAATATTCCCTGTGTTCCAAAATTAAATCTGTCAGTCACTCAACTTCTCCCTTGACATGTCATTTTCATATATTGAAAAGCAGACTCAAAATAGTTTTTTGTTGGCAGATGCATTGGACCTTTTTATTCATTTCAAGGTAGTATAATCTAACAAAGTCGGAGTGTGAATTTGAAAAAATAGAAATACCTTCTTCCAAACGTTGCAAATGAAAAAAAAAAATGCTTTGAGTGATTTTAATTTTCTGGAGGAAACATGTCTGTACTGAAGCTAAAAACTGATGTAGGGATGAAAAGGCCAAATTTCATAGAAATCAAATACAATTGTTAACATTTGGAAGGGTGTGGTTTGTAGAGAACAAAATGTGACAAATTTAGCAACCCTAATATCTCTTTTCTTGAGGATATAAATGTAAAACTTTAGAGACACTGGAAAGAAATTCGGTAAAGCATTTCTCAAGAATTTAGAATTCATTAATTAGAGAGGCTTGAGGTAAATTTCATAAAGCATTCCTCAAAAATTTTAAATTAATAATTATAATTAATTTTAGCCTTTGCAGAAAAAATGTAACTAATTGGTTGTGCTTTTCATACTAAATCCACTAGTTTAAAAAAATAAAAGAAAAGGAGCAGCAAAGAATCTTTTCATGGGGCAAACAACAAAACTAGGTATCTATTTCCAATCTTCCATACCCAGCAGGAATTCTTTCTGATCAAGGAGAGTAGGATTATGGCCTGAAGTTAATTTACTTTGAGAACCCAGTTCTAATATCCTACACACCATGACATTCTACTCTTTTTTTTTTCCATTTGGCATAACTGCTGTGGTGCAAATATATAACAGGCCAGAGTTCCAGAACAATGAGGAAAGCACTATGGAGAAGTAGAATTAGTACAGAAAATTCAGTGTCCAGTTTCACTCAAGGATTTGAGAATAAATCAATCTTTCCTGATATTCCCTAGTTCAACTCTTAGTGGTGCTTGGCAGAAGACTCACAGACACATCTCAGCTAGATTAGAATCTTCATGGCAGACAAGAATGTCCACTGCAATTATTAATATTTCTATTCCTTCCAAATGATTTTTTCCAAAATTATTAAATCATCAAAAAATCTAAAGATTAAGATTAAATTGAAATAAGAACTTTTGTCTTTGGGACTAAATGGATAGACAACTATAAAAGACCAAAAGCGGGGAGAGAATTGTATATGGTAACTGTAGCAAGATTATTATATGCACAATGATGGAAAGATTCTGAAATATCCAGAACAAAGGAATGGTTGGCAAAGATGAGAAACTTTGCAGAGATGATAATATTGACTTGACTGAATAGGGAAAGAACAACAAATGCATTTATCAGCAACTGGGAATTGTTTTTGAACTTTTTACTAAAAATGGGGGTGAGGGGAAACGAACATGTGGCTGATTGGTTTCATCACTAGAAAAAGTAGGATATGGAAAGAAGTGTCACGATGTAACTATAGAGAAAGAGGAAAAGATATAATTTTTTAAAATGTCTACTGCAATCAGTTGATTGCCTACTGTACTACAAATATGATACATATCTTTCTCCCTCCCTCCCTCCCTCTCTCTCCCACTCTCCCTCTTCCTCCTTTGTAGCCTCTTCCTTCTGCCCTTCCTAAGTAATAATTGGTATGTTACTTGGCTTTCAGCAGCTGCGATGCCATTTGTAATTTGAAAACTACTGCTTCTTACATCACAAGTTTCAATCCAGTCATTCACTGGTGTTTAAAAAAGAGGGGAGGAGAAAGGCAAAATAAAGTAGAATATTACAAATCCAATGGAAGCTGAAGAAACTGATATTTAACTTGATCTGAATAGGATATAGGCATAATTATCACCCAAGGTTTTATAGAGAATTAATAATTTAAGCAAAGTATTTTGAGGGTGTTTTCTCTCTTTGGCTTATCTCCCAATATGTTTAAAACTCAGACAGTCTTTCCTATGTGACTTTTTGATAGCTCAAATAAAACTAATGTGATTTGACAGCACTTTGAATTTTTGTGATTCACTGGAGTTTCTTACTTGGAAACTGTTGCAGAAGGGAAGACCATGTTTATTGTATGTGATGAAAGTTGGTATTTTTTATTCAGATAGGACATGGAAGAAAAAGTGCTACAGCAATATTCTCTTCTCAGCAACTTAGAATATCAATTCGTTTGTCTAGCTTGCACACATGAATATCGGTAAGAATAAGGAAAAAACACCATCAATTTATCTTCTGTTCGGTAGCTATTTGGGGATTTGAGATGCCCACCAAAGTATTTATTTCATAAATAAACAAGCTCATCAAGGTAGCCATTTTGTGAACGTGCCTGTGACATATTCTCAAAATTCCAAAATATGACCACTAGAAGAACATAAAGTATATAAACCAAAGTGCCTTTTTCTCTCAACCCAGTAAGTCATCAATCAGGATAATAAAAGCTATTTGGATACTATATCCAAGCCTCAAGCTAAAGTGAAATGGTTCTATAATCAGTACCTATCCAGGTAAGTTTTAATTGACCAGGCATGGTACTGTTCATCAGCTTATTATAAGAAATTATAAAATCAGCTCATTATAAGAAATCTTATTGCAACTTAGTGGCAGTTATTTAAAAACTTAGTATCTTTAAAATATAAAATAACTTTTTAAGAGAAGTTGCAGCATGACCTCTTTCACAGAATGAAGACAGAGTAGATACAAAGAGTAATTCATTGGTCAACGTTACCAGCCATAATGAACCAAGGAGCAGTGAACTAGTAGTTACCTTTCCACTGGTGCCCTATCAATTTCCTTAGTAATTGGCACTAATCCCAACGTCTCAGGTCAGAGGTGCCCTAATAAGCTCAGTAGGTTATTAATTAAACGTAGTGTTTAATTTGAAATAGACATAAGTAACTTTATCTCCACAAATTTATTAAATAGGAGATTGAATTGTGACCAGAATCTCTATCACTGGATTATTCTTAGGCAGCTCATCCACTACTCAATGAAGCTCTGCTGGACAGTTAACTGAGGATGGTGATGTAAGATCTTTTTGCTGTCCTTTTTGCCTGTGTGGTATTAGTGATGGTATGCTCCCATCTATCTAAATTATTCCAGTATGCCAGTTTACTGACTGGAGCTTTTTCAGAAACTTCAGTATATTTCTAGCTATAGCTAGACAGAAGCAGCACTCAGGAGTAATAGCGTCAATATTCATTTCTGTGTACCATCAAATGAGGGTTATTTATTTATTTATTTTAACATGACTGCAAGTAAGAAAGATTGCATCAGTAACATTTCCAAAACATGTAGTAATAGTTCCACTCCATTCTGGACTGACCAGGTTTAATCTCAATTTAACAAAATAATTAGACAAATTGGAACAACTTCCCAGAAGACCAGTAGGAATGATCAGGAGCTTAGAAATATCTTACAAGAATAGATTCTAGAAAATGGGACAGTTGGCAGGTGTGGACAGTACAATAGATAAAATTCCAAGGATGAAACTGATTTAAAGCATTGTAGACAAGTGGAGCTTCTAACGGGGAATTATTCTGGGCTGACACTCTCCAAAGGCACAGAGAGATATTGCAGCTGGAAGGTGGATTCTGGCCTGTGCAATACCTCTGGATAAAGGAGATATGCTGAGATAAACCATGTGTACTCCAGATGGCAGTTCTTTGTGAGTAAGTTGCAAAAATAGGAACATTTTTGTACTCAGCTCAGGAGTTTTGCTGCCAGGAGTTTGAGGATTTCATTTATGTTCCTAAGTGCAGTGGAGCAGAGATGGACATTAAGCTCTGCCTTCTTCATTTCTTAATCACTTTTGAAAGTAATTAGTCTACAGACAGATTTCTCTACACCAAGATAAGACCACAGGCAATGAATTAAACCTTCTTTTACAATTAAAAATAAATAAATAAAAATGAAAAAGAGACTTTGATTTAAAGATTCAAAAATCTAAGAAAGTTTTAAAATGGATAAGGGGACAGTCCTTTTATTTTATTTTTTCATTTTTACTTATGATGACAGTACTTTGGTATGATTTTGCACTAAGCTAATAAGACGAGACACGTGTGGGGATACTTGCTGTTTATTCTTAAAGAGTATATTTAATTGGTGGATTCTACATAATGAAAGATAAGGTAAAGAAGCAGACTGTGATGTTTAGTTGCCATGGAGATGGGATGTGTATTCTGGCTGAAACTACCTAGAGCTATCACAACAAAACAAAAAATGTCAAAACCACAAAAAGATAGTAAGATGGGAGAAGGAGTGACTTGCTGGAGACACCTTCATTTCTGGATTATTATAAAAAAAATGGTTACTAGAAAAATGGCAATTGAAGGCTTGTTAGAGCAACATAAAGATACACAAAATATACTTCAGAAATTACTTGAATAGATGGGAAATAAAATGGATGCTTTTGAAAAAAGAATGGATGAAAGATTTGTAAACTGAAAGAGATGAGGGAAGACATTTAAAAAATAGAAAGTTCTAAAAAGCAAAAAAGTAAAACAAATTAATGGTAAAATTTAGAGAATGAGAGAGAATGGTGGTGTTTCTGGAACTTCATTCTGTTTCCCATAAACTACACAAGGAAGTGTGGACATGCTGAAAATGGCAGCCACTTCCAGCCCAAGGGTGAGTGGTCAGTCCATCTTCTCCAGCATAAGATCTTCAAAAGAGAAGTCCGCACTGAATGATGGGTGGGTGAAGACCAGGTCCAAAACCTTTGGGGTCCCAGTGGGATGGGATTGGGGTGGGAAAGGCCACATCCCTGCAGTCAGTCATAAGGGCAAATGACTGTGGTGGTGCTGCAGCAGCTGTACCTTCAAAACTGAGTCATAAGCACCTTTGGGGGGATATGTGGTAACTTCAAACGGCCTCTAAGTGACCATTCATTAAGCAAGGACTACCAACATACTCTCTTGTGCTACCATTTATCTGTTTCTATATATCACCCAACCCTCAAATGGCCATCATATAAAGGAAGACATATGATAGTTCACCTTGAGTAATTTTACTATTTTTCTCAGAAATCCTATCCACTTGGGGTGGGGGAAGGATACTCAATTCCAATCTTCCATCAAATTCACAGTCTCCTGCTTTCCAGCTTGGTGCTTAACCACTTGACTAAATTGTCTAGTTTTAAACATCTGCAATCCATACTCAGTCCAAAAATTTAGAAAAGTTCATACCTGTATTGCCTAATTTAGTACCACTTTTTTCCAATTCCTGTTGTGTTGTGATTTTTGTGCAGTTTCTCCCAAAAGTATCCTTTCTATCTCCTTCAATATTCTGTTATGGCTGTCTAAAACTCCTTTTACTTTCTGGGCTGAATTCAGCCTAAATCTCTGAATCTCAAACAAAATTATTTTTCATTTTGAATAAAGCCAGAAAATCCAGTTTTCATCAAACCCCAAATTCCCAGTGATCGTACCGAAATGGCTGCTTTTTTTTTCCAGAAGGCTGTCACACCCCAGGGATGTCACAGCCCAGGGATAGACGGTTCCATTCTGCTTCCATATACAGTCTGCACAGCATTAAGGAAACCTCTGAAGCTCCAGAGATCTTCAAAAGATATATGCGCAATAGGTGATGTTGGGTGATGAGGACCACCTGTGGGGATCTGGTGAGCCCATTTTCTGCTTAATGACTCATTCATTTAATGACTGCATCAGGGAAAGCAGGGCATGGGGGTCCTTCAGCAAAATCATCTTTACTATCATCATCGCTTGTGACCCTAATGAGCAGGCTCCATTACAGTAAAGGTCAAGTACTACTAGTACTTGTTTTTTTTTAAAATATATAGATCCTTTTAAAGAATAGACATGATTTGGATTTGGATTTCAAGAGACTAAAATTAATAGTGGTAAAAGTAGAGATCTTACCAAAGATTTTTTCAGACTGGTTCTATGAGTCTGAAAAAGAACGTTGGTCTTACCTGAGCATGTCTTTTCAGGGGAAGAGAGGGAGTGGTCACGTGTGGGTATTCTCAAAGCCTGATTGGTCCAAGACTGAGAGTAAAACTTCTTAAATGCTCCTTCCTGCCTTTCTAGCCCAGTTTCCTCGAAGACGAACAATGGAACTGCAACAGATACAACCAACAACCCCCCCCCGGGAGAACACCCGCCCCCCCCTTCCCCCCCCCAAGAAGGGCGGGTCATGACCACTCCCTCTCTTCCCCTGAAAAGACACGTTCAGGTAAGACCAACATTCTTTTTCCAGTGGAAGAGACGGAGTGGTCACGTGTGGGACATACCCAAGTTCAGTCAGGGAAGGAAACAAACTAAACTATGGCCCAAGGGGAGCATCAGCTGCCATCCTCTGCAAGACCCTCCAACCAAAGGAAGCGTCCACCGAGGCGAAGGCATCCAGACAATAATGTCAGATGAAGGGCATCGGAGAAGCCCAAGTGGCTGCCTGACAAATGTCTTCAAAGGGGGGCCTTGTGGCTCACGCCGCTGTGGTCGCGGCACTCCTAGTTGAATGGGCTGTAATGCCCGACAGGACAGGCTGCCCCGATGCCCCATAGGCCTCCACAATGGTCTGGCGCAACCAACGGCCAATAGTAGCCGAAGACACCCTGGCCCTCAACGTTCGAGGTTGGAAAGAGACAAACAAGGCCTCCGACCTGCGGACCCCTGCCATCCGCCGGAGATAAATCCGCAAAGCGCGATGAACGTCAAGACAGTGCCAGAGCCTCTCCTTATCACTAGAAGGCCCTGGACAGAAATCAGGTAGGATGATTTCCTGTGCCCTATGAAAGGGAGTGTTCACTTTTGGAAGGAAGGTAGGATCAAGCCGAAGGACCACCCTATCCTGATGGAAATGACAAAGGTCCTCCTTAGATGAAAGGGCGCCCAACTCCGAAATACGCCTGGCCGAAGTAATGTAGTCATATTTGCTGCAAAAGAATCAGAAGCCCCTTTCTATTTCTTTATATTTTCTGTCTGCATTTTTTATTTTCTCTTTTTCTTTTTTAAATTCTGTATCTATGTACGTTTTTATGTTCTTTTTGAAAACTTTTAATAAAATTTATTTGAAAAAAAGTGCTGCAGACAAGTAGTACATGTATGCTGTTAAGTGCTTCAAAGTACTTTTGGGAAACTGAATTTGAAGAACAGTACTGTATGCCCTAGTGCTTAGCCTTGGGAAAGCTAAAGGCAGATATGATAGCACTCCTTTGAAGTGGCATCACACCAAAAGCAAGAACCCAAAATGAAGGGCATAGAATAATGATTTTATATTATAGAAGGCAGATTCCTATTGAATGGTTTTTAAAAGCTGAATCTTTGTAATAGAAAAAGCAGCTTGACAGTCAAATCAATTATCCAGAGATATGGCGGTTCCTTATCGCTGGATGTGTCAAGCAAAGTTTGAACAGTCATTTGTCAAGGATGCTTTAATTTGGATCTATATAATCTCTATATGGATTAAATTCTTAAAGTGAAGCACTGAAATTAAAGAATAATCCACAACAATTCTAATGATGTGATCTATATGTTGCTTTTATACCAGCAAACATTCCAAGTTTATAAAATTTCAAAAATTGTTTAAAAGTATATGCAAGCTTAATTTTAAAAAGGCAAAATTCTACTAGAATTGGTATTAAAAACATTATGCCACTCTGCTTTGACACCAAACTGAAATAATTATCACATTTACTTTAGAGTAGGACCCATTGAATTCAATGGTATAGATGTGCCTACAATTGCACTGTTAGACAGAACCATCTATTTGTCTGGTTCTATAAGGTGTAAAGATTTTGCATTTTAAGAAAGAAAAAGAAAAATATACTACAATGACACAAGTACATGATCCAATCTGGGTTGGTCACCAGGACCAGAGATTTTGTCTTCTGAACTTTTGGACTTGTGCTAGAGCCCATCTTCAGGGACCTTCTCTCTTCAGGGAACAAGTACATGAACATACACACACACATACACACACACAAAATTCTTGGTGGTGAATGGACTCTGCTAACTAGGAGGGAAGGTATGGAGTGAAATGTCTATGGAGATTCCCAGTCATCCAGGTCATGGTTGTCCCAAAGGTGCTTTTACAAGAAGCAACTGGACTTTCTTGTTTTTCTTTGAAGATGTTTCGCTATCATTCAAAGAAGCTTCTTCAGCTCTGACTGGATGGTGGGGAATGAAAGGATTTATATCCCTTGTAGACAGATGGTCATTTGCATTCTTTTAGAGAGTCATTGAGGGCATTTTGAGGTTTATCTGCGTTCTCAAGGTCACCTGAGTAGTGCAAAGGAGTGTAGAGCCATCTTGGAACTGTTGAAAGAACTGGCTTTTAGATTGGAAATAGATGATGTTGTATCCTTCCCCCTGTGTTGAGAGAAGGCTGTTCAACTTTCACATAGATGGCCTCTTTGATCCCCTCTTTCAAAACAGAGGTCCTCTCTGTCCAAAATGTGGACTTTGCTCTTTTCAAAAGAGTAGCCTTTGTCTTTCAATTGCAGTTGGACTGCTGAATCTTGTCCTGATGAGTTTGTTCTCTATGTTGTGCCATGCATTTGTGAATTGGTTGTTTTGTTTCCTCAATGTACAGATCTGCACATCTCACTGCATTGTACTGCATATACCACGTTGCTCAGTTTATGTCTGGGTGTTTTATCCTTGGGGTGGACAAGTCTTTTCTTAGTGTTTTCTTGGGTTTACTGTTCTGCTTTTTGTCTGTTATGGAGGACCTCCTGCTGGATCTTTTTGGGGATTTGATGAAGGCCTAGTTGGGATAGCCACACGTTCTGAGGGCTTCCTTGATTGTGTTTTAGTTCTTTTTCTTTCCCATCTTTGCTGATAGGCAGACATTCAGCTCAGCGATGTACAGTTCTGATAACTCCCATTTTGTGCTCCAGTGGGTGGTGAGAATCAAAATGTAAATATTGATCTCTGTGTGTGGGATTTATGTAAACTTCAATGTTAAGGCTTCTGTCTTTGTTAATGTGTACTGCACAGTCCAAAAAGGCTAGACTACTTTCCTTAATATCTTCCCATATAACTTTGATGTATCTGTCCACAGAGTTGATATGTTTGGTGAACGCTTCCAATTCCTGTGTTTTGATCTTGACCCAAGTATCATCCACATACCTATACCAGTGGTTGGAATTCATGTGAGGGAGTGTAGGGCCTTGGTTTCTACCTCTTCTATGTAGAGATTGGCCACAATGAGAGACACAGATGAATCCATGGCATAGGGTTCACCCATAGCCGTGTTTTGTCTGTAGAAACCTTCTGTATTTAAACTAAATACCATGTTTCCCCGAAAATAAGACTTATTTTGACCCCCGAAATAAACGCTTGGCCTAACTTTCGGGGAGATCTTATTATTTTTGAGGTGCAGGAGGCGGCAAGCGTGGTCACTTCATGGCTGCTGCTGCGTTGCAGGGACAGCTGGGACGGCTTATTTTCAGGGGATGGCTTATTTTAGCGCATGCGGTCCAAAGCCCGAATGGGCTTATTATCTGGGGAGGTCTTATTTTCAGGGAAACAGGGTAGTGGTCAGGCAGAAGTCTCTCTAAAAGAATGCAAATGACCAACTGTCTGCAAGGAATATAAATCCTTCCATTCCCTGCCATCCAGTCAGAACTGAAGAAGCTTCTTGGATAAGAAGCGAAACATCTTCAGAGAAAAGAAAAACAAGAAAGTCCTCTTGACAAAGCATCTTTGGAACATACGGAGTGGAAGATAAAGGTGGCAGCTGTTCTCCCAAGCTCATATGACCCTAGGGGCCATTGAGAATGAGCCTCGGTCCCTGGGCCAAACAGCTGGATTTACATCAGCCACTGGTTAAAAAGATATTTAATATATATGTAATTTGGTCTGCTGTGGGGAGTTCTGGCTTTCTTCACAGTAGTGCAATCATAATAGCATTCAAAATCATTCACTGTACCTTGTGTATTGCAGCTTTCCAATGTGGTATTAAAGCATTTGTCCATTTCTGTTTTTCAGTTTAAAAGAACTGGAACGGGGGAGATACAGATGGACTCAGGGAGTAATGCCTCGTGTTGATGTCCTACCATATGCCTAAATGGGGTGATGCAATCAGGTTATCAGCTGAGATGAAGGACAGAACTGCCAGGTCAGAAGCAGTTAGTAGGCTCCCTGTGAATAGATAGATCCAGGGCTCATTCTGTTCCAACCTTTTTATGTGCTGTTATCCGATAAAATGTTGGTATTTAACCCTTCTTCCAAATAGAACAGAGATATTATTTTTCAATGTTCCCACATTCTCACTAGCAGTGGATAGTTAGGTGGAGTTGCTGGCAAGGGGAAATGGCAGGGAAGAGGCAAACGGAAACTGGGATGTAAGTTAATGCAGTTACAGAAGAGTAGCAGTTGGGCTGCCAGCAGATTCAGATTCCTCCCACCCAGGTTCCCTTCTTAGATGTATTAATCACACTATGGAATGTTCTTTCTCTTCCTTATTTCCCGTCCACACATGGCAAGACAGTGACAAAGCTGACTAGCTCAGGATTGGTAGTGAGCCATTCCGTACTGCATTATGGCGGTATTTTAATTTTTCTGCTCAGCTCCCAAACCATCTGAGGAAAATAGGAAGGAAATGAGGCAATACTAGCAGTATATGATCATACCATCATCTTATCTTATTACAGAGTCAGTGGGTTTTAGCTAAGGAGGGATGGGTTGAGTGAAGGCCAATCTTGTGTTGGAAACAGAAATGGATATAGAAGCAGGTGTCGTGTCAGATGCAGTTGCAAAGTGGCTGAACAGATTGGTTTGAAATGTAGCTGTGTGGATTGTAGCTGTAGGGAAGAGATAGATTGGAGGACAATCCTTTTTTTCTGTGATAAATCAAATGGACGGCCTGCCTGCCACTGCTTGGCAAACATGTCAATGTAGTTCTTGACTTACAACTGACTGCTTAGCAACTGTTCAAAGTAATGACAAGGGCTACTTATGAGCCAGATTCAGAGTTCGAGCCCCTCCCTGTGGAGGGAAGGTGTTTTCTGCCCTGCTCCCTGTGGCCACAGGATCACCATTTGGCCACTTGACAACTGACAAACTTGACAATTCATCCTAATTTGCTGCATCCTGTGGTCACATGACTGTGATTCTGTGATATGTTTTTTTTTAATCAAAAAACGGTGTTCACTTCCAGTTTCTGGGGACAAAAATACCTATTGGGACAATAGATTCATTTAATAACCATTGTGTTTGCTTAATGACCACAAGGGTTGCTTAATGACCACACTATTTCACTTAATGACTGCCATAAAAAAAGATCATAAAATTGGCATGGTCACATGATGACCTAACGACACCACAATTTGCAACCCTAATTGAATGGAACGGCTTGCCTTATGGAATTGTTAGTGCTCCATTGCTAGACGCTTTCAAGAAAAGATTGGACCACCATTTGTCCAGGATGCAATAAGGTCTCCTGCCTTGGGTAGGGGGTTGGACTATAAGACCTCCAAGGTACCTTCCAGCTCTATGATTCTCTGTAATTCAAAGTCCAAATACAGTCATAAGTTGAGGACTACCTATAAAGGGGTTCAGAACTCTCCATTAGTATGATAACCTTCCCAAAACTAAGCAGAAATTTGGTAGGATGAGAAGTTAGAAAAAGACTGAGTTGGAGCATGGGCCAGATCCAGATTGGAGTTGTAAAGAAAAATACAGGGGATTCATGGGATAGGAAAAGCTTGTCCCCTGGGACAAGCACTTGAGGAAAAGGCTGCCATTTTCATTCATTCAATCAATCAATCAATCAATCAATTTCTATAACCACCAAACTCAATCAAGGGAATCTGGAAGGCTTACAATTATCCATTCCAAGCTTCCCTTCCTCCTAATCATGACCTGGATGGCCCACTTTGTGTTTCTCGGTGCTTGCTGAAGCACAAGCACAAAGAGACATAGTATAAGAGATTAGCAGAAACATACAACACATTGTTCTGTTATACAGAAGAAAACAAGGGACTGGAAAGAATTCTAAAAGTTATGCTCTGCATCAGTGAGGGTTTCTAATTTTTTTCCTACCATTTTGCTCGTGTGCACGTGTGATGCTTCTGCACGGGGTGGGTGGGTGGAGTCTTCCACCCAATCCGGGCCGAATCGGCAGCAACCCACCTCTGCTTTGCATGTTTTCCCTACCTTATTTTCCCGGCTTAGTGAGCACTTGGTGATAGACTTTGCTGAGGAGTGCCTGCTTTAGGATGGGAAATGAGAGCCCTGGGGAATGGAATATCTGATGTTGGGATAGAACTATGGAATCTGGGAAAAGCTGACAAATTTGCATGTGAAAGATCATTCCCCACACCTTACATCTCAGTCCCAAGGCCATTATTTTGTCTCCAAAAAACAAACTATTCCTGTTCCTAGAGCTGCTGTTTCCACTCCAGCCTTGTCTTCTAATCTCTCAGAAACTGTTATTTGTTCTTCCTTGCATGTCTCCTATTATCTTCACCCCGTTAGTCTCTTTTAGTGATACATTCCATTCTCTGTTACGATTTGTGCCTTTTGTAGTTCCCTTTTGTATTTATTTCAGGAGAGCCCAATCAGTCAACAAGTATTCTCAATACCCTTTATTCCCAATGGAACAGCTAGCCGTTCATATTGTGACTTTTGCTAGACAAATAAATTGTATTTCACTATCCCTGAGGCTACTTTTTTTTTTTAGAAACCACAAGCACTCAGTTTTCAGAATGAATTGTTGAAAACCCATATGGAACATTTTCATAGTTTCTTCCTTCCTCCCTATGTTGCCTTATTTAATTACTTCTAGTAGCCTCATAGCTAACATGTAGCAATGTAATTGAGAGAGAAATAGACAGTAGATAAATTTAAGATCCCTGGAAAACATTTCAAATTTTTCAGATACATCATAAATATTATTTGACCCTTTATCCCATAATTCTTGACTTCCAAACTATTCATTAACTAAATTAAAATTTCTAATTAGTACTTTTTTCTGTGTCTACATCTTATATTTCTTTCCCCCTGAATTACCTTTTACTATTTCTTCTATTTCACTACCAGAACAACAGGTGCATATATAATACATCTCCCCTTGCACCTGTGGTCTGTGAAAAAGCTTATGCAGTAATACTTTTGTTAAACTGAAATGCAAAAATATTCTGTTATTTTCACTATAGACTATTCACAAATGTCTCTAAGACGAAGGAAATTATTCCAGAACACTAGGAGCATTTTTCTAACAAATTATGTGAAGTTGTCAATGTTATGAAAACATTGCCCGAAATATCCATTTTTAAAAGTTTTCATTATAAGCAATAAAGCATACATCCCAAGAATTATGTAGAAATGTATATGCACAAATTGCAATCACACATCCTACAGAGTAATTCTGTCAAATTCCTGGAAGAAAAATCCTTGTTGATGGCTGTAATGTTAATGAAAACCTTCTATTGCTATGGCCTAACTGAGTGAGAGGCTGAATTAGAAAAATAAGGACATTACTAGGCACATTACCAAGCTGACAGTGAAACTAGTTGGTTAGAAGTACCGCAGCTACACCCTTTTGCTGTTATGGTATTTCACTCCATTTCTCCCTAAGAACAGCATCCTGGATTTCTCCTCCAGAGTTTTACAGTAATGGAACAACAAATATCTCTCATGTCAGGTAGGACAAAACTATAAAGAAATACGCTTGTCATGGCGAGTAATTTTCTCTGATCTGACAAAATGACAAGCACTGCAGAACTCAGAAGGCACTTTCACTTCACCCTCAAAAACAGTTTAAAGCTACCCCACAATTGTCTTGAAAGGCTGTGAACAACTAGAGAATACTATGAGCCAAACAGTGTTCCATTGAAACGATCTTACAGAAGAATGTAAAATATAACCTTCAATAAAAGCCATACCTGGAATAGCTAGATTTTCCATGTTCCCACTCTACATAAAAGAGGAAAAAATTACAACATACTGTATGCATTCAATAAAATCCCCAAGTAGTTCCTACAAGGTGAATTAAAGCAACTGCAAAGATGTCCATTCCTTCTATTTTTATCTGAAAATCATTGAAAATTGTGATGCCATCTAGATGGCAGGTCAACATTTTTATAGCTAGGCATTTTTCGCAGTAGTTCTAACAATGGTTCATTTGGACAAATAGGGAAACACAGTCAGGAATGATCTGTGCCTTGCAACTATTTCTGTGCATATTGTGGCCCAGGTAAAGTGAACTGGGCCAAAATGGTTTAGAATGCTATCTGTTTCTCTCTTCTCTTCTGCGAGGGCCATTCAGCTGTAAATCACTGCACTGCTGCTGGTTGTTTTTTTGTCCAAGTGATTGCTTGGAAATAGAAGGTCCCCAGAGATATTTCTAAATTGAAGCTCTGTTGAGAGATGAGTGAGATATGGCTGATGTGAGTTCAGAAGCCAGGAGGTGGGGTAAGACAGGAGTTCCTGCCAATGGGGAATGGAACTATCTACAACCTCAGCATTTCAAAGTGTTGAAAAAGATAATACTCCCTTCACTGATTATTCAAATGCAAATTAGATCTGCTCTCACATATTGCCAACTGGGAACACTGAGATCCAGAGTTGCTTTCAAACTGGTAAAGAATCCTCCTGGGGAAGTGCCCAGAGAGAGGGATAATTCTGCCTGGAGGTATAAATCTCATAACCCATCCCTCAGCTCCACGTTCTGGAGAACTCAGCACACTACAGATACACAACAACCTCTTAAACACAATAAGAAATCAAATACTGCCAGCTCCATTGGAAATGCCAGCCACAACCACCCTGAATCTGCAAATCACATATTCACATGGAAAAGTTATCCTTCTCCCAGCTCCACTTTATTTTAAATAACACGAGTACTGCAGCATGTGGAAAAGAGCTTGTGCAAAGAGAAGAAAAGCAAAGGCAGACAGCTCATTGACATGAAATTAAGCTAAATAATCTTGCTACATTATCAGATTATACTTAAATTGAAAAGCCACAACAAATTTAAATAATATGTTACGAATAACTTTAATACACTTTAACAGAGAGTTATACAAGCTCTCTGGCCACAGGCTTCCAGGGCATTATACACCTTTTCCATATTGCCAAGATTTTGAACCAAATTCTAGTTATCATCCACTGTTGTTGCTTTTGCTGCCTTATCCTTGCACTCTCCGCTTCTACCTTCCATTATTTCCACTGCTATCTCACAAGCTAACTCTTAACTCTAATCCTAAAAGATTCAGATTCAGATTCAGATTTAGTTTATTTAAAAGTTCTTCTTGCATTTTGTATAGTAAAATGGGGAGAAGAAACTACACAAAATTAGCATCATATGTCACCTAGACTTCAGTTCTTATGAAGAAAATAACCTTTACATTTTAGCTATGCCACTTCAGACTGTAGGCAAGAGTTTTAAGGATTGAATACCATTCTAAAAAAGAAACAATACAGGAAAAATAAATGCCAAGGAAAGAACTGGCACAGAGTCCTCATATAACTCCAGTTATTTAATTCCAACAAGTTATCATTTCTGAATTCGCACATCTTTGTTAATTTCCAGAGCTCATGAGAGAGTTTTAGTGATAATATTTCTGTAGTATGCCCAAGGAATGTACAAAATTCACTGATCCAGGTTGATAATATTTTCAAGAATCCAGGAACTCATCCTACTCCATAGGTGATATGGTGGTTTCTGAACATAAATATCAAGAATATGTGCAAATCCAGAACACCTCTAATTGCTTCCAGTTCAGAGATCTTACTTTCAGAAACCATCAAACCACTCTAGACAGCATGGCCTAGACTAAATGGGACCTTCCACAAAGCATTCTGCTCGGTGAATTTGGCACATCCCTCTTGCATTTTTCCAGTGAGTGCTATGGTGATCTCAGGAAAAGGGTAAACCACTTGAAATAGTTTAGCATGGATTCACAAGAAGCATTCAGAAAAGCAAAATTACAATGAGGTTTTTCATTATTGTCTCTACAACACAAACAGAGATGGAAAAGAACATGATTACCTTGGCAGGTTATATAGCCCAAGAAGCAGTCAGAAGTGCTTAATCCAAAGTTACATCCCTTTGAGCATATACCAAGTCTCCGACTTGATGAAAACAGATTACTGCTCTACAAAGTTCCCATAGTGGCAAATGTCAATGCCAGAACCGAAATGAATGCAGCCTCTGAAGCTCACATGGCAGGCTATTGAGCAAGGTGATAAAGCAATAAAAATGTTAAAAACTGCTAGAGAGCAGCTGGGAAGAAACTGGCGGTACTTTTCCAAGTACTTTAACCAGACAAAGAAGTAGGGCTCTTTATAAAATGGCATTCTGTGGCAGGAGAAAGCTTTGGAAGAAAGTTGATAGGTTAGAGAAAAATATATTATCTGACTTTAAATTAAAGACTGCAATTTTGATAGGGGATGTCAGAAAATGAAATGACCTTAAGACTCAGTACAGCATCACTGATTCACCTGTTCCTCTGTAATAACAACAACAACAACGTCATGACCAAGTTGCTAAAACCATTCAATGGAAACTGTGCCAGAAGTTTTGATTTGAGTACAGCAAAAACCACTGGGAACATCAGGTTGAGAAGGTTCTAGAGAATGAAAAAGTCAAGATCTTGTGGAATTTCAGAATTCAGACTGACAGGCACTTGGCCTACAACACACCTGACATAACAGTAGTTGAAAAGAAAAAAGTTTGGTTCATTGACATTGCAATACCTGGTGATACGCGAATTGAAGATAAGCAGCAAGAAAAAATCACAAGGTACCAGGACTTGCAAATTGAAGTTGAGTGACTGTGGAAAAAGAAATTGTGTGTTGTCCCGATTGTAATTGGAGCCCTTGGAGCAATACCTAAAGGGCTACCTTGCTATTTGAAAATTCTAAATTTATCGGACTTGAACATTCTGACTCTACAAAAAACCAACCTACTTGGAAAAGCTTATATCCTCCGACATTACCTTAATAGTTCCTAGGTCCTTGGTTAGGACTCGAGCTGTTGAGCTACCAACCAGCCCCAAAGGCTGTGAATCTCACCAAAGATTAACATAATAATAATAATAATAATAATAATAATAATAATAATAATAATAATAATGGCTGCTCAAGAACAAGCACTACAAACTAATGCCATGAAAGCAAAGATAAAAAAATCCACTGACAACCCAAACTGCCAACTAGCAATAACAAAGTCGAAACTATTTCACATTTAATATGTGAATGTAGTAAAATCGCACAAACTGATTACAAAGCTAGACATGACCGAGTTGCTAAATTAATCCACTGGTCATTATGTAAAAAATATGACTTACCTGTATCCAAAAAGTCATGGGAGCACAAAGTGGAAAAAGTTACCAAAAATGAGAAGGTGAAGATCTTGTGGGACTTTCGAATATAGATGGATCTGCCAGAGTCGAAGAAAAAGAACTGGAAAAAAATCACAAAATACTATGACCTGGCCATTGGAACTACCCAGTTATGGTTGAAACATGTAACAGTGACACCTATTGTCATCGGTGCACTTGGCACCATGTCCAAGAATTTTACAAATAAAGAATTTGCAGCATCCTGCAATGACATCAGCAGAACTGCAAAAAACTATGCTACTCGGAATATCATATATTTTGAGAAGGTACTTGGTTGATACTTAGGACGCTGGCAGCAACCCGTATCAACCATTAGCACCAGTCAATGGTATTTGTGATGCATTTTTGAATGTTCAGTTGACTGAGTTTCAGGTTTAATGAATAAAGTATAATAATAACAATAACAATAACAACACTTCCAACAACAACAATAATAATGAATCTTGACTTTCCAGACAGCAAATAGGCCTAAATAGGCCTAGTCAGCCATTCAAAGTATTTCTTAGTCAATATAGAAAGAATCAAGGATAAGCTCCAAATGGACCTTGGTCTCTAATGGGATGTACTTGCATAATAAAGGAAAATGTTTAACTTTAGAGTGAGAAGAAACTGAGGGTCCTTTCACTGGCAGTCAAAATGCTGAGATTGCTGCCAACATGCCATTGATAGCCAACAAGGAAAGATCCTGTTCTTTTAAAGAGATGAGAAAAGCCAGGATAAGATCTATGCCACATGTGACAGAATTCCTTTCTACTAGTGAGAAGAAATTCTTTTATCTGTAGTTATATGCTTCTCTAATAGATGATTTGCAAAATACAATAACTTCAACAATCTTACTGGTACTGAAACAGGCCCACATTTTCCACACCATAAGATTGAGAGCATTGAGGCTGGCTTGATAAATTCTGGTCCCTAAAAAGGGTAGTGGTAGGAATCCAAATTGCAAAGAATATGCCCAGAAAAGGCATCTGTAATAGCCACTACTGGAAGGAATTGAGAAATGATTGTGAAGTGGCTATTTTAGAACAAGATATCTAGGTTGGACAGCATTATAAGAACCAATGCATCAGTAAACTGGCAAAAAGGTAATAGCCATCATGGAGGCCTTATATCCTAGCAACATTGGCAAAGAGTAAAATGAAGTTTTCTGGTAGTCAAGAAGTATTATGAATTATAATTATAAAGCTGTGCTTCTATATTTGCATGGATTCTGTATTGATTCTGCTTTTCCATGATTAAAATAGTTTACTTAGACTATTATAATTATCATGATAATAAAATAAAGTCTATTTGAATTATGGAGAAGCAGAATCCATGCAAATGGAGAAGCAGAATCTTTAATGTCTCATCTTGTGTCCAGACCTGTACCAATAAAGTGAAAAACTACCAAAAAAACCAGCCAAATCTTTTTGTGGTTGACTAGATAATTTAACAACTGTAGAGTTGAGAAAGTGAAAGATCTCTGAAGAAGCAGGAAGCAGCTGATCATTCCAACAGGAAAAGACTCTTAATTTTCTGAAAGCAGAGATGTGCTACATCTCTCGTTGTGCATTTAGTAAAGATTTGTAAGCTCCTAGCAAGAATAAAAGGTAAAATGATGAACTGAGAATTCTAATATTAGAAAGCAGAAAGCAAGTAGAATACAGCAAAAGATCAAAACAGAAATACAGTAACTCTATCAACACAAACCAGTTTGTGAATGATGCTGATTTGATGCTGATTTGGGACCGAAATATTGCCAAAATATAGTCTGTTAGACAGAAAACATTTATACTGACATGTCTTGGATGAGAAAGATGAGAAAAATGTTCTGGTCCAGAAATAAGATTGATAGATCATCTTCTGGTGGTACAGCTCCCTATACCATGCAGAATTTTGGGTTTTCTGGACTCAGTGTTATCTTTCCTTCCAATAAAAATGTCTTTGTCCCCTGGGGTAACTCTTTGTTATTAGCCATTGTTTTTATGTAATCCTTAAAATTGCAGTTATACTTGTCTGTTTCAACACAGATCTACATCCCACAATTTCAATTGTTTCTGGCACTGCTAATCTGCTGCTCGCCCATCCTGTTGGAAGATAAGAGACACTTATTTTTTTACTGCTGATATGTCAGAGAGCGCCAGTTTGGTGTATTGATTAAGGCATCAGGCTAAAAAAGGAGATGGTGAGTTCTGATTTTGCCTTAGGAACAAAGCCAAACTGGGGCAGTCCCTCTCTCTCTGTCCTAGGAAACAGGCAATGGCAAACAACTGCTGAAATAAAACTAGGCAAGGGACCAATCCAGGCAATTCAACCAGAATCAACACTGGCTTAAAAGCATTTAACAAACAAACAATAAAAGGTAAGTGTGAACAAGGGTTGTCCTGCTCTAAGAAATATTGGGATTAATGAAGCTGCTTGGAAATTTGTTGTTCTTAGACTGAGGGCTCCCAGAGTGTCAAATTTTCCTCACCCATAATATCAGTCTGTTTCTTTTTCTCTATCATGTATCAGGGGAGGGGCATCTGTTAAATGCCCCACTTAACTATTTCCACAATCGACAGTTCAGATGTTCCTTAAAAAAATTACCAGCAGAATGAATACCCAGAATCACTTAAGTGTCTGGTGTTGAAAAAAAGCTTCAAAACTATTGCCAATATTCATTTAATATTGCAAAGTGATATTGCCAACTCTAGAGACTTATCAACTCAATCAGAAAAAAAATGCAGCTGGATTAAAAATGTAGAGAATCTTAAATAATTAATGAAAAGAGACTTTTAATGTATGTAAATTAAATTATATATGCATCTTACTGAAATTAAAATTAATGTGAGCACTTTATTCAAGAGTCATTCTTGTTACAGACTAAGAGGTAACTTAATTTGTTATTGCTATAGACCGCAAAATGATTATTTATGTTTTGCTATGGATAAAGCTATGGATAAAATTGTCTTACAAAATCTATAGACACACACAATTGTATTTGCTAAGAGATGTGGGTGAACAGAGGCTCTGTTTATTGAGAGATCTTAATTTCATTTGTGAACACTTCAATAGGCTATTTTGTCCTGGTACATTTGCACATGTCCTCAAACTCTCCAAAAGTAAAAAAATGTTTATTGGTATTCAATAGCAATAATTTAATTTTGATTACACATGAATATATCTAGATTTTTTTTCATTTGGATGATCAAGGCCATGTATTTTTAAGAGTTTTGAGTTTTCCACAGAATGTATATTGCATAGGACTAAATATGTAATGTTTACTAATAAAAAGTAATTTATTTACTTGTCATCCATTCTTAAAGGATGCAGGAAACTATGATACCTAATACAGTTTGGCAAGTAAATAGTATATAGCAATGTTTCTCGAAGTGTGGTCTGCAGACCACTGGGGGTCCCTCAAGACCCTCTCATGAAAGCCAGCTATGCTTAAAAAATAATATATATTAAAATCCATGCAAATAATTGTGAGCAGCAGCAGTGGGGAACGTACAGCAGATTTATTTCTTTAATGTGTTTCTCTTTCTCTAGTTTTAGGGCTTGTGGGGAAACAGATCACATTTTATGTCATATTTTACGCATAAATTTTGAAAATTCACAATTCACAAATTTTTAGGTACCACTATGTATCTAATGGATTTAATATTGTTGTTTTTGTATTATCCAATCAATAAATAAAAGCCTACTCTACAAATGCATCCATTTTAATTTTTAATATGATGAAAAATAACCTATAGAAACAAAATCTCTTTGGGGATCCTCCATCATTTTTAAAAGTGGGAAAGGGTCCTGAGTAAAAAAATAATAATGTATATAGCATACCTGAAGCAAAATCAGCATGGCAAATAGGAGAGTAATCTGAGTGGTTGAGTCATGATGGCTTTATACACTTTTCAATTCTTATTAGAATTGGCCTCTCATCTAATACATATTGTGGTCCTAAAATATTTAATCGGCAAGAGTTTCATAGGTAGCAGAGAACAAGTGTGCATATCCTTGATTTTTATATAATTTATAACTTTACATAGTTCTTTTCTGAGTTGATGGTTTTGTTCATTACAGAAAGAAACCATTCCAGATTTTCTAAAGCAGGCTTTTCTTTACCCACTCCTTTAAAAAAAAACCTCCTCTGTGTTTCGAATTTCCATCCAATGTTCTATTTTTCTTTTTTGTTAATCTCCTGGGAATTGGTCTTTCTAAATTTCTTATTCATCTCACTGACAATAATCTTCCAGGTTCCTTTTCAGTAGGTTTCAAAATAAGACTCTCAATAGAGTCTTCCGTTACCCATATTTTATATCATCATTTGGCAGTCAATGCCAATCAGACATAATCTGTGGGTGTTCTTTTAGATGCTTTGGCATCTAAAATGTTGGTATTCTGCATCTACCCCCATAATTTTTTTAGTTTTAATCTTATCTTTCAGGTTACTCATTTTTATTCCAAGATTTCCTTTGAGACTAGGATATCAAAATTATGCATGCTAATACTACTTTTTACTATAATGTTGCTCTAAGAGAATCCTGCAAGTCTGAATGCACTTACCCATCCCTCATGAGACCTAGGGAGAGTCTTGCCAGAGATGCTTTTTCCAGTGCAGTTCTGGCCTAGACTCAGATTTCTTTTATCTAATTGTTCTCTTGGTTGAATCTCTTCTTTCTGTTCCTCAAGGTGATTCTTTCTTCCCATTATGCACCCAGCCATGCTCAAATTCTCATTTTGGATTACAACAGTCTGAAACATTTTGTAGAGATCTTGGCTTGAATGTTATCTAATGCTTTAAACTCAACATGGATAGAAAGAAATAACTAAAAGAAAATCAGTGATTATTGTTTTTATCATGACTATAGTCCCTCTCCTTCACTACTCCTGCTTTTGGTTTCTCTCGACATCTACAGATGTCAGGGAAATGGGAGTTCTGATACACAATGGCTTCCCAATAAGTGAAGTATATTAACTTAAAAGTATAATTTGGATGTTTTTAAAAAGGAATTTCTAGTTTGAGGACAAGTACAAGGTATATTATCTAAAACTGTAGAACAGTTGATTTATTATTCCATTTATGGTTGTATTTCTGACTTTCTCTGATTATTTGAATAAAAAACAGTACTACAAGAGCTTCCAGTTCAATCATGTTATCAATTTAGCCTCCTATACATCTCCATATTTTATAAATCCGTTATGCCTGGATAAGTAACTTAGCCTGGAGCCTGTGATGATTCTATTCATTATGACCGCAACACCTTAATTTGGGGCTTTTATGTATCTTATAATGGACTTGTGGAATTGATTGCCTTTGAGCCTTTCATTAAATCATGAATTAATAAAATATGAAAAGGGGCTAAAACAGTGTTATTTCACACTCATGCTAGTGGAAGGACTACCATTTCTTTGCACTGCTATAACAGTATCACTGGATTGTGTTTTATTATTTTTTGGAAGGTAGTGGTGAGCAGAACTTTGAAATGGCTTATGTAAATTGCATTGGTGGTTGATTTTTATTTGCTTATTAAGAATATATGATATCTAGTGGAGGTTATTGCCGCAATTAAGTTCTAGCTAATGAAACTACATTTGCCATTATGTTGTTGTATTGAGCAGTAATTCCACTTTAACTGTATCTTGTATTTTAATTTGGATATGAGATATTGTAGTTTGCATAGTATATCTTGTAATACATTTAGGTACAGGAGTGAAATTTTTGGGGGGATAAAAATGATTACTATTGCTATTGACTAATGAGTCCTTTACATAAATCAGTGGGAGTTACCCTGTTACTTGGAACTCCAGTTTTACACAAATACCTTCCAAACTGCCAAGTCATCATTTTAAACAGACAACCCAGGAGAACACATCATCTTTCAAGTAGCCAGCTTAGAAAATTGGCAGAAGACATGGTCCATAAAATATTTGCATAAAGTAGCTTACAGCTGTACCAGGGTCCTTCTTAATCGGTTTTTTTCTCTCTTTATGCAGTCGCATAAACAGATTGAATAGAACACATACATCATTGCTCTTATTCCACCCTTTTTTTCCACTCTTATTCCACCCTTTTTTCATAGTAGTGTGTTTTGAAGACAGAAAATCTGGGACACGATTACTTTGAAGTACCAAAAGGCTGCCTTGTAGCCCCATGCCTGACCCTATGAACAATATATATAAAGTTCATTTATGACTCTCATGAAATAATTATTTACAATTCCTAGAACTAAATTACTAGAACAGCTAGAATTAATGTGGCACAGGTAACAGTGTTTTTTAAAAAATCTTCATATAAGAACAAAATGAAGAAACAAAAGGCAAGGAAAAAAACTTTCATAGACATGAAGAAATGCAATTAAACCTTTAGTGGTTGGAATTGGAGTATAAAACAAATGGGAGAACACAGCAATGCACTAGAAAAAAACCTAGCATCTATGTAGAAAAAGCAAATAATACGCCTAATATGAAATCAGTTCACTATCGCTATCCAACATTGATAGAAATCAAAGGCATTGATTGTTACAGATATGCAAAATGTTTTTTCTCAAACAAGAGGGAGATCAGAGCAATTTATTTCAAACTTAAAAGAGCTATTTCAACCTTTAGAACATTTTGAGCTTACCTTGTTTTGAATGTGGAACTTTTGAATCTTTTTAATTATAGCTTCTCTGTCCACTTTCACAGCAGAGTTGTCTATCAAGGAATCTATCAAGGAACCTATGAGTTTCCTTAAGAAGAACATATTCCTTGTATTCATACATGGAATAGGAATAATCCAATACCCTCATAGAAGTTGTCTTCTAATTTTGCAATGTATAAATTGGTTTCCACCTAATCTTCAATCACCCAAATCTCTTTGTATTCTTTGCTGTATTAACAACTGAATTATCGTGCAAATCAGAAGTGGTCAAGTTGCATCGTGAACTAGGTCTCCATTGCAAAAGTCTAGGAATCCTGGATCAACTGGTATGTTGGAAGTCCATTTGCCAGGACTGGGTGGAGGAAACTATGTAAAGCAACAGCAATGGCTTTTCTGAAATTAAAAGAATCCAGAGTAGGCATGTCTTCATATCCATGAAACCTTAAGGTTGATGCCTGTATGGAGAAAGATGTCATATGTGACATCTTACGATAGATGTATTTACAACAATATGAAAGACTGTTGTCTGGGATCAAAAGATTTATACAGGAGAATTAAAGTACATCTACAGTCTTTGAAAGTTCAATTTCTGGAATCTTGGGTCCAATAATGCAAACTGTGGAAAAGTGGTGGTTATGCCCCCCAAAAACCCCACAAGGAAGGAAGGATTCTATTCTTTTTGGCATTGAAAAACTAACAATTTCTGATCTTAAGCATAGGCTAACTGGTGCTTAAGATCAGAAATGATTTAAATTGTTTAAAGTTGGTTCAGCAAGAAGAAGCTAAGATCAATGTAGAATGTTATTATTTTTTTTTATTTCTTTTTTTTCTCAATAGATTTTAGACTGTTTTTGTTAGAAATCCATACCGTGTACGGGTTCTGGGAAGTCGGGGGGGGGAAGGTGGAGGGGGGTTGGGGGAGAGGGTGGAGGGAGGGAGGGGTATATATTAGGCTAGACAAGAATTTGGTGGTAAACTAGAATTATTTTGATATACAAGAAATTGTACTTCGATGTCTTACTGATTGAGGAATGATGAAATGTTTGCCTTAAAAGAAATAAAACTTTTGAAATTAAATAAAAATAAAAATAAAAAATATATTAAAAAAAAAGAAAAAAGAAAAACTAACAATTTCCTAATGCAGTCTTTTAAAATTAGTTAAATTAGTTCTTTCTGTTTTGTCTGAATTTCCTAATGTTTTGTGTTGAAGATTTCTTCTAATTCCAATGTCAATGTTTTGTCTTCACGCTTTTCTTAAAAGTGGTAAAAATAGTTGCTATTGCCCTTAGAGTTCACAAGTATACAGGGTTTTTTTGTAATAGAGCATTTGTTTGTTTGTTTGCTTGCTTGCTTATAATAATTTCAAGTTCAAGCTGTAAATTGATAATTATACTTTTCAATTTTATATGCTAGACATAAAAGTAAGCACATAAAAACCCAGTTTGTACATAATACAGGTTTAGACTTCTGAACACCTTCAAATTTGGCACCTTTGAGAAAGAAGAACTGGTACAACCGGGAGCTGACTTCGAGGGATCATACAGGTCTGCCAACACTAGAAGAAAAACACCTAAAGTTAAGCAGCATATAGCAGATTTTAGGGGGATGCTGGGTGGCAGGAGCAACTGCCGTTCCCCAAGGCCTACATATCTTGGAGGACAGCACAATGCAGCATTTCACAGCTGCAGCAATGTTTCCAGGGCTAAAGTCAAAGTGGCAGCTATCTGAGAGTACTAAAGGCCCTGGCCTCTTCTGGGGGAGATAGGTGGATAGGGCGAAGTTGCAGTGTCCCTGCGGTCATAAGGACGGACACACTGACAAGAATCTGAATTTTTATCACGTGACTGCTGGGTGCTGGAACAGCCGTAAGTTTGGGCACAGGTCATAACTCCCTTTGTTCAGAGTGCTGCTAAACAAATGGTCATAAGTTGAGGATTACCTGTATATCATCTCTTAATAATTTATGACATTTTTCTTTATAATTTATGTCCTTATATTATGTTTGAATTTGTAATTTTAAATGTAACTTGTGTTTGTTTTGTAGTTCTAATAACTGAAGGATTTTTAAAATCTTTTAAAAAAAATCTTAAAGGTCCCCTTGCAAATATATATATATGTTTCGTCTAATTTGCAAATGATGAGAATTGAAATGACCATTGGCTTATCTGAAGGATCCTTTCTGTGAGCTGCGAAGAGAGTCCAGGCATGGGTTAAACTCAGCCAATCTGCCCAGGACTGAATTGAAAACTTTAGCTGGAAACTCTGGTGCTGACCAGTCTCCAGTTTTTTTCAATGAAGGCATGGATCTGTTGCAAGTTGATAAGTTGACCAACAAGTCTATAAGGAATGTCCAAACAAAACTTCTGCAATGAACACCGGAGACAGACCCCAGGGTGGGGTTGGACTCTCCTCGCAGTGCACAGAAAAGGACCCTTCAGGTAAGCCAATGGTCATTTTTCTGTGCGCTGCTTGGAGAGTCCAAGCATGGGACATACCAAAGGTAAATGTCAATAGGGCAGGAAGCAGTTGAGTTCAGGGTCTCTCCACTGGTATGAATGCCCTGAAGAACTCGCCTCCCAAAAGCCCCTTCAGCAGAAGCGAACTTGTCCAGTTTATAGTTCCGAACAAATGAAAATAAGGAAGTCCAGGTCACTGCCCTGCAAATCTCTTCTATTGGCACCTGAGTCGTTCAGGCTGCGGAGGTGGCAGCGCTTCTCATAGAATGTGCGGTGATATGGCGTGGCACCAGTCTGGATTGCAGGACGTGAGCGAGGGAAATGCATGTGCACAGCCAACGCCCAATAGTAGCTGAAGACACTTTGCGGCCTTGGGATGCAGGTTGAAAAGACACAAAGAGTTATTCGGATCATCTGAACGCTGCCATGCGTTTAATATATCTACATAGAGATCTACGAACAACAAGTATGTGCCATCTCCTTTCTTTCGGATGTTTGAGATGTGGACAAAAATCAGGGAGGATGACCTCCTGCGCCCGGTGAAACCAGGAGTTGATCTTGGGGATAAATGCTGGGTCCAGAAGGAGGATCACCCAGTCGGGATGTATCAAACACAAATCCTCCTGAACTGACAGTGTTGCCAACTCCAAGATTCGCCGCACGGAAGTGATGGCAACTAAGAAGGCAGTCTTAAATGTCAGATGTTTCAGACTGGTGGACCGTAGTGGTTCAAAGGGCGGACCTATCAGGGCCTGAAGCACGACTCCGAGCTCCCAGGATGGGTATTTATGGACAAACGGGAGCTTCAGGTTGGTTGCGCCCCACAGAAATCTACGGATGATGAGGTGCTGCCCAAGTGATGAATGTCTGTCAGATACCAGGATCATGGACGAGGCAGCCACCTGACACCTGAGCGTGTAGGCACCAAGCCTTGGTGAAGTCCATCCTGTCCAAGATCTGTGGGACAGTAGCTAAGGTCTACCTCACCCTGTGCATTGTGCACCAACTGTTGAAAGACCTCCAGGTGGCGTCGTATATCCTGGTTGTGGAGAGACGTCTGGATGCCTGAATTATCTGGATGACCTTGGTGGAGAGCCTGCCCCTACTCAGGAGTTCCCTTTCAAATGCCAGATGGCCAGTTGCAGCCATTGGGGCTCTGGTGTTGAAGAGCCCCCTGGCTGAGAGAGAACTCACGCTGGGGAATCCACCATGGTTGCTCGATGGACAGACTCACCAGGTTGGTGAACCATGTCCTTCTGGGCCAGAAGGGACCACGAACAGGACCTCTGCTCCCTCCAACAGGATCTTCCGAATTAGCCTGGGAAGGAGAGGCAACGGTGGAAACGCATATAGCAGACCCGGTGGCCAGGGGCAATGAAGAGCATTGACCTTCTGCTTGCGGAGTGTGAAATCAGATGAAAAACCTGGGAAGGTACGTGTTCTCCGGGGTGACGAATAGATCGACCAGCGGCCGGCCAAACCTCTGCGACAGTTGTTGGAACAAACTTGGATGCAGGCACCACTCTGAGTGATCGACCATGGCCCTGCTCAGCCAATCCACCTGGATGTTGTTCACCCTGGAGATGTGCTCCACCTGAACAGAGCATAGGTGCTTTTCTGCCCACCTTCCCAGGGATTTGGCCTCCGTCATCAGGGACCTGGATCAGGTGCTGCCCTGGCAGTTTATGTGCACCTTGGCCGCTACATTGTCTGTGAGGATCATAAGTGATGTCCCTGAATGTCGTGGTGGAAGTGAAGACAAGCCAGTCTTGCCGCTCTCAACTCCAGCCAATTGATGCTGTGAGCCGCCTCAGCTGTCTTGTGCTATTTGGTTGTGGGGGTGAGTCCCCCAGCCGAAGAGGCTGGCATCCGTCGTGATGGTCAGTGGTTCCGGCTCCTTGAAGAAGGTGCCCTTCATCAGGGCGGGGGCAGCCACCACTTGAGAGATTGACGCACCCGAGGTGAGTCCGGAGTCATCACCTGGGAGTTGCTTTCATTGGCCTGTTGGTAAGGTAAGAGATGCCACTGGAGCCATCAAGAATGAAGCCTCGCCCAAGGTACAATGGATAGGCAAGAAATCATTTTTCCCAACAGTTGAGATGACTGGAAGAGAATGTCATCCAGGTAGCATTGGAGCCGCACTGGATGAGATCTGAGGAAGGCCGCTTCCGCTGCGAGGATCTTTGTAACATTCTGGGTGCTGATGACAGGCCGAATGGCAGGGCCCTGTACTGGTGGTGTTGGCCTGCATAAAAGAACCTCAGAAACCTGTGGTGGGCCTTGCAAATTGGGCTGTGGAGGTATGCCTCTTTGAGATCTATAGATGTTAGTAGCTCTCCCGGCCTGATACTGGCCACTGCATCTTGAACCTCTTGTAAGCTATGTGATGGTTTAGCTTTTTTAAGTCTAGTATCCCCCTCCACGCCCTGGAATTCTTTGGGAGATTATGGAATAAAACCCTGTCCTTTCCTGATCTGGTGGAACCAGTTCTATGGCCCTGATGTCCCTGAGATAAAGAATCTCCTGTTCCATGAGAGCCTTCATGACAGGACAAGAGGGGGTTGGACAACAAATGAAGTGGCGAGGAGAGGGGATAGGAACTCTAAGATCAGACCTATGCAGATCATTTTCAGGACCCACTGATCCAACGTGATTCGCTCCCATTGGGCATGGAACAGTTGAAGACGTCCTCCGATGGGAGCCGTCCGCTGATGGTCACTTATATCATCTGAAGAGTCTGGAGCCAACCCCCCCCCCCACACAAAAGGGACATTTGGAAAAGTTCTGCTGGTGACCCTAGTCACAAAAGGGTTGACGGTCCTGGGACCTGTTAGTGCCCTGGGAGTAGGAACATTGAAAAGAATTGGAACTGGAGGAAGGTTCCGTGGCCCAAAAGGGCTGCCTCTTATAGAAATTGGAACCCCTATGTTCAGATTTTTTAGTGACCGAAGGCATGACCTTCTTCTTTATTTTCAATAAGGACAGGATCTAGGGCCTCCCCAAAGAGCTTGCCCCCTTTAAATGGGACAGAAGCAAGCTTCCATTTGGACTTCATGTCCACGTTCCAGTGCCTAAGCGATAAAAGGTGGTGGTGGTGACACTGGAAGCCAGGGCCCTAGATGCGAACTTAACGGCATTCAGAGTCGCATTTGCTGTGTACTCTGTCACCGCAATGATCTTACTGACATCCTGCCTTAATTTGTTATCCCTGGCCAGTAGTTTGGTGAGTAGCTGCCTGAACCAGAGGAGAGAGGCCCTGAGAGGAAGGACGCAAAGGTGGATGTCTTAATTGCCCGCCTGATGGGTCTTATGGCAGGCCTTCTCTGCTCTCTTGTCCTCTGCTTTGAGCTCCCCCCCAGGAGGTCAGGGGGAAGCCCTGAGGAGGAAGTGAGTGCCCCTCCTCTAGCTTCAATGGGCAAGCAAAGAGGGCCGGGTCGGCCAATGAGGGCCTCGGAGAACCTGCCATGGCCAGGGAAGCCATACGGGAAAATTCCTGCCCCTCATCCTCACTATCAGAAAGAGGATGCCCATGACTGGGCTGGGCCTCTTGTGATGGCTCCCATGGGGAAGCTTGCCTGGAGGCCTGGGCCTCCTGTTGGGCCTTATTAAACTGTTTCTCCAAGGCTTTCTGATGGTGGATGGCATCCCTGTCTAGGCTTGAGCTCTGCTGCTTTCCCTGTCTGGAATAGGGCTTGCTCCCCCTTATGACCTCCCTGGCTCTCAGTTGGGTAGAGGATGTCTAAGGCAGGGAATCCACCATTCACCACCTCCAAGTTGTGGAGAGGCAGGCCATAGCACTCTGAAGAAGAGGCACTGAGGGCAGCAGGGGAGAGACTTCTGAAGATGGAATCATGAACAAAGCCTTCCCGGTGCGAGCCACAATGGCTCCCAGCAGCCATGCAGGTCAGACACCAGGAGTAGGATGTCCTGGAGTAGGATGGAGAATAAGAAGAGCAGACTGGCCAGATAAGAAAGCTCCACATGGCGACCTGCTGAGAGCAAGGCCATCCAGCAACTGCGGCAAAAAATTTTTTTGGGAGGGAACTGCAAACAAAATGGTGGCCATGACTCTGCCCTTCTCAAAATGGCTGCTGGAACTCACAGATGGCACTCCCAAGGCTCCGTGCCAGCCGCCAGCTCCTCTGAGCAAGCGCGGACAACCACAATGGCAAAACAAGCCTCAAAGAGTAGCCCAATCACAACGGGAGTGCTGTGATCGCGTGGGCATCAGAACTCCGACCCACATGCCTCCGCCGGGAGCTGCTTGTAGCCTCACGACGCCCAGGGGGACCCAGGACACAGTGACGACTGAGGAAGTTCAGCGAAATTTATAATGCAAAAGGAGGTTAAAAAAGTGCTCACCAAGCCTGCTCTCTAAAAGGAAAAGGGGAAAAGGCAAAATAAGAAAAAAAAAGAAAAAGGAGAGTCCAAGCTATCTGCAAGGATTGAGAGAAAACTTGAACCACGTACACTGGGCTGATTGAATTGAAAAAAACTGGAGAACTGGTCAGCACCAGAGGTGTGGCTAACGTTTTCAAGTCAGTCCTGGGCAGATTGGCTGAGTTCAACCCATGCTTGGACTCTCCAAGCAGTGCACAGGAAAATGGTTTTAACAGGAGATTCCACATGATAAATTCCACTTCTACATGCCAATAACTACAAAAAGACAGGAAAAATGGGCTTAAATGGGCAACCAATATTAACACTAATAATTTTAAGTGGATCAACTATGGAATTCCCAGAATAAACATACATTTGTTTTCAACTTCTGTATATTATTTAGTTAATCATACATCTAGAGGAGGACATAAATCAATATTTGAATTCCTTTCTATATCACTACTTTTTCTCTCATAGAAATCACAATTACATTCCAGACCCAAAATAACTTGCAATTTATATGTGAGTTTAGCTTATAGTACTAAATAGAAATGTTATCTTCATCTTTCCCAATATGAATATGGTTTTCTTTTTTATGCATGTTGAAATAATATACATGCCATTCTTTAATAGCCAAAGTGTTGAAATGTATAATTTATATTATTACTATTTGAGAACAGGCACCAATAAACGTTATAGCATAGTTTTAAATTAATTTAAAGCTTCTTTTAAGTGGTCTTTCAATGTATTTCTGTTGCATCATCAATAAATTATTAGGTAGATGGAAGAAGAGGTGGGTTTTATTTCATTTTAACAGAGATACAATTACATTATTATCTTTGACTTCAGCAGCTTCTCATACCAAGTCATACATTATTGGATAAAACTCTTATGAAAAGAAACTTAACTTAAACTTCAATCCTTACAGGAGAAAGTCAAATTATTTCTACCCTTAAATCATTCTTGTGCTTGTCTTGAGCTAGATAGACATCTGGTCTTAACTATCAATTTATTATATAATTACAACTTCTGAAACAGCTTTGTGACTACACTGCACACGATAACGAGAATGGGAATGGATGAAAAACCTAGTAAGATATTAGTTTCTGAAAATATTCTCATTATCAGATATTGAGACAGACTTTTCACACACAAAGTAAAACTTCCCAATTATGATAGGTTCAAATCACCAATGTACTATATTTCTTCATAAAGTAGGAAATATAAGTAAATTTATGAAACCTGGCTACCTCTGATGGAGTTCCAGCTGACTAGCATAAAGAGTTTATTAGTCACTGTTGCTGCTGCTAATACTATTATTTATTGTATTGGGAGCAAAGAAAGTTTTTAATTGTGATTAAACTTCACAAGTGGCATATAGACCAAAATAAAGATAAAGATAGACCAAAATAAAAATAAACTTACACAGCAGTCTTTTGAATCCCTAGTAACTTATCCACAGCACAGAAAAGTCAAGGCTGAAAGCAAGAGGACACAATTAAATTCAGTCGTATGGAGCAGATTATTTTAATCCCACATCTGAAAATCATAAACTCTATGAACTCTCATAACTCTACAAAAAATGAAGGTGTGGAAATTTAACTGGGGTTTGATGATTTGTAGATTATAAAACAAGTTCAGACCTATATTTGTTTTGTCTAAATTGAAGCCTACAGCTAGCTATATGCCATATTTGTATTAAAAAAGCTGACAAAAAAACTTTTAAAAACCAAGATTGGCTTTCTTTTCATTAAACAAACAAGTTACATACTGGCCAGAGGATTTTTTTTTTATCAAATCCTTTTTTAAAAAAATCATTTCAACCCAATAATTTTTTTTTTAAAAAAAAGCATTGATGATTTTGTGAATGAAAAAATAGGCTCTCTGGTCCTTGTTAACTTAAATATATTTTTGCACAGAAGAGTGGGACAATGTCTATTGTACACAGCAATTCCTCCTTACTGCTCATTTCTCTCTGTCAACAACTACAACCTCACTCAAATACAAGGAATTTAAAAATGCCCATGGTGACCATAGATGTCACCTTATCCTATCTCTGTGGAACAACTGAGAAAAGCTGGAAAAAGGGAAGACAATAAAAAAAGTGTCTGGACAAGATCTCAAAGAATATTGGAATGTCTTTGAAAGAGCTATAAATTGTTAGTAGGGACAGGTGCAGGGGTGGGTTCCTGCCAGTTCTAACCTCTTCTATAGAAGAGGTTCCACAAATCTACAGTGCTGTTTAGATCCGGTTCCAGCTCCCTCCCTCAGCCCATCCGGACATCATCAAGATGAAGAGTGAGAGGAGGAATTCTTAGAGTTGAAGTCCACAAGTCTTAAAGCTGTCAAGTTTGAACACCCCTGGGTTTTTTTCTAAAGGGTTAGAGGTGCAAGGGTCTTGTAACTTGACAGCTTTAAGACTTGCGTGCTTCAAATGCCAGAGTTTCTGAGCCAACATTTTGGTTGCTAAGCAAGAGCGTAGTTAAGTGATTTTCACATTTTAAAAGTTGGCCACACCCACCCAGTCACATGGCTGGCAAGCCACTCCCACCTGGTCACATGGCCGGCAAGTTACTCCCACAAAGCAGGCCACACCTACAGAAGAGGTTCTAAAAAATTTTGAAACCCCACACTGGACAGGTGGAAATGTAGACATTATACTCAACTTGATTGTATCTACCTATCTATATGTACTTGGTGGTACCTATTGCCTATTGAAACAAGGCATAGATTTTAGAAGTTTTAATACTCCATAGATGCTATTAATAAAATTATTTCAGTCTGACATGGAAAGGCGACAGTAGTGAGGAGCGGGCAGGGGCGCAATGCCATAAGTATTTTAGGAGCCTTTGGTGGTCTCTGAGCTTTGCTGTTTTCTTGCAGATGTTTCCTTACCCAAATTAGATAACATCATCAGTTCAGCCATAAGTATATGAAGAAATAATGTCTGAATTGCATACAATGAGCCTTTGATTTATTCTTCAATGTCTTTCACAGCAAAAGCGCTTTCATAATTAAGGAAGTGTTACTATTTACTTAACAACGTATTTGGATAAGCTTAAATTAACTTACCAAACTGAAGCTGCAGTCTTTGGAATTATGTCACTCTGAAATTATTATTGTGGAATAAAATTGCTAGAATTAACCTGCTATGCAGAAACCTATTGAACCATCGTGCTCAATTGTGGCTGGGTTTATTTTTGATACAACAGTGTCCAGTGGCCCCAATGCAAAATGTGCTCCCATTCAGAATAAAGGCCCTGCATGAATTATTTTCTCCCTGTCTGCTATTTGCTGCTGAAAATATTGCTTTCAGGAATCACCTTGGGCAGCAAGGACCCACCAGGACTGGTATGAGGCCTCAATTACGATTCTGGCCTTTAATAGAGATTATCACTTCTTGTCATTTTGACAGAGTACTACATACTAACAGACCATGGCCATGACTGGATTAATTCTTTAAAACACACACACACACACGCACACACGCACGCGTGCACACGCACACACACACACAGTTAATTTAGTGAATGAGTCGGTACAAGAAATCTTTACAATTAATACCATTTGGTGGAAAATATCCTCTGATGGATATGAGAAAAAGATGAATCACTTTGGATTGACAAAGCGTAAATAATACAATTGCTGACAAGATACTGATTTTAAAGGAAGAAGAAAAAGAAGAAGTTAACATGGTCTTTGAAAACCCTTCCCGTTCTACATAGCAATGGAATCTATTCAGAAAGTCAGGGGGAGGGGCACCTTTTAAAATAGCTTTTGAGAGCTGGAAAAGGGGGAAAACAGGGAGCCATTGAAAAAGCTCCTCACAGGGTGAATTATCAATGGAATGCGTTTTAGCATTCAGGATACCCACCCATGCAGAACAGTGAAACTGGGCGACGATTTCCCGCTTCATTCCTAAACCTCAGGCCAATCTATCCCTTCCTAAACCTCAGGCCAGAGCCTGAAAGACTGTGGAACAGGGTTACATACTGCAAATCACTGAGACAACAGTCGAAGCCTATCTAAAGTAATGAAGGGAAATCAATGCAACATTTCTATTCTATTCTGTAACACTCTCGGAATCCTTTAGTACATCAGAGTAATTTCTGTTCCAAAGCTCCATGCACTGAAATGTGCTTCTCATAAAACATCCATATAATAAGAGGCAACAAAGAAAAATATATTTTATAATACAAAAGTATTTTATAATAATCTCCTAACATTTAATGCTAAAATCCCAAACATTTGTAAACACATTTGTCTTTCAAGAATATAATTTGCTTTACAAAAACCAGAACTTCACAATATGAAAACATCTGAAATTCCAGTTGTTCCATTTTTTTTCTTCTTCATAAATTAGAATGAAAAGTATCCTTTTGGCTACCAAAACTTCATTTCTGTTGCCCTTTTTTCAAATCTCCTTTCCATTGGAACACTTTACAGAAATGAATCACTGGCAATTATCATATATTCATTTAGATATGATGCCAAACAAATTGAAAATATGGTTTCTAATTTTGCATAGTTGATTAGTCATAAAACCATATTTATCAATTAGTTAAATTTGCTAAGCTATCACTGAAATAGATACTATCAGTTTTCAATGTGTTTATCCTCACATTTTTCATATACATATTTTTTGTTTTCTTAAAAAAATACCATAGTTAATAGATGGACACATCTATGCAGTTTTCTTGGCAATAAAATGGAAATTATTTGCCTTTCTTCTTTCCAGAATAAGTCTTGACTTCTTGTCTACTTCAGCATGGTTCTCAAGTACAGATAAGAGTCCAAAATTGTTTTATATTTCAGTAAGGTATAATTGGAATGAAGGGGTAGAAGTCAGGTAGGGCTGGCCAAGTTCTGTCACCCACTGAGACTGTCATACTGTAAGACAAAATAAGTAACACTAAAATCAAAGAATACATTCCAAAAGCTTTCCTGTGGAGTGAACCTTACAGAGGAATAGAAAAAATTAAGGAAAACCACTTGAGAAATATATATGCTGGGCATGAAACAAAAGCAAACCACACCCAAATCATACACTTGACAATTAATCAGTCTGTCAATGATGGCCATAAAGTCATATACACATAACCAAGAACAGGGAAGCATTTGTTAAGTTTGCAGGATGTCCATTTCCCTTTGGAATGTGAAGCCAAATTTTAGATTCATCAAATTAACCAAAAGCATTAACCACCAGGGCATTAACCAGGGCAATTTGTTCAATGCTGAATGATCACCAAGAACCTCTACTCCTCTTACAACCACGCATACTTATTTTCATCTTTGAAATAAAGCACTTGGTATGGGGTAAAATTCTTCTTTCCACCTACTATGTATCATTTAAACATCTTAACCATTTTAACTATTTTCTTTGCACTTATGAGGACAGTATACAAAAGTAGGAAATACAACTCTTCTAATCACCATAATTATCATCAAGTACAGCAGACAGCACATACAACAGAACAGTATTATCATACCACCCAACTGAAAAGCTTTTTTTTAGCAGCACCAAATGATCATGATGTTGGTGACACAACAGAGAAAGCTCTTTCCTTTGTTAGATTATAACCAACTGTACTGGGGAAAAAGCTTCATGACAATCTTAAGTATTGAACCAGCTAACAGAAATGCATTTTGCAGTTGACTGAAACTCAGCCTGCCCAGGGCTCTTAAAGCAGGTATAGCTTCTTGGAACAGAAGCTAATGAGGAGGTCATGCAAGAGATAACCCAGTTCTATCAGGCCATTCTCAAATCCATGTCATATAAAAGTCTTGATTTCTAGTAGCAACTCAGAACCTGAGAAGAAATAGTAAAGTTGCAAATAAAAGTAAATGAAAATAACACTCAGTGTTCATAATTCTATACATTAATCCAGAATTGCTGCATTTTACTGCACCATTTCAACTATAAACAATATTGTACTGTAATATAAAAAAATAATAAAACATATACTTATTTTCATGTGACTGATGAGAAGCAGGCAGGATTCAAATGGGAATTTTGCAAATAACATGAAGGTAATTTAAAGCAAGTGATCTTCAAACCAAAATTGAAAATTAACTGCTACACAATAGCCACTCATAGAAAGTAAGGCTGTTATTCTATTAAACAAATAGATAAATTAATGTATGTCTCCATTACAATTTCAGATATAAAAACAGAAATTCTAAAAAAAGAAGTTATATGTGTGTGTGGGGGGGAGGATTTATATTCAGAGGGGACAGAAATCTTCTTAAATATGGTGGTTCACATCTGCAGAATTTTTAAACTACTAGAATAAAAAAGGTATTTTAAGAATTCCTATTCTAAAGGAAGGTGTATCACAGAGGAAATGCAACATTTCTTGAAATATATTTTCTAAAACAGAATAACTGCTACAAGAGATATTTACCATGTTTTCCCGAAAATATGACATGTCCCCAAAATAAGCCCAAGCCTGATTTTTGAGATGGGCCTAAATATACGCCCTCCCCTGAAAATAAGCCCTAGTGAAGGGATGGGCGTGGCCAGTACAGGAGGCAGCCCTTCCCTTCCCCAGTCACCTCATGGAGGTTCAGCCCCTTAATTGTTCCCCGCTGAGCAGCTGAGCTAGCGAAGGCTGTGCAACTTGGCCCAGATCTCCAGAGCACCTCCCCAGCTGCCACCCCCAAGTTGCACCCCAAAATAGTAAGAACCCCCCTCCCCCCAAAATAAGGTCAAGTGCTTATTTCAGGGTTAAAAAAATATAATACAAGGTCTTATTTTCAGGGAAACATGGTAGTTGTTTTGTATCCCATCCTTTGTACGGGAATTCAAAGCAACTTAACATGGTGCTCATTCCTCTCATTTGTCCCTACAACAGAAACCCTCTAAGAGAGGTCCAGCTAAGAGAGAGAAACTAGCCCAAAGTCATTCAATGAGCTTATTTTGCTCATAGCGTATTAAAATTGGTCTCACTCCTAACCTCACACTTTAAACATTATCGCACAATGACTACAGAAGAAGTAGAAAATGTTAGGAAATTTAATCTATCAATGATTATCACTGTAAACTGCCCACACCTGTTAAGAGTAACTATTATTTTCTGGAACTTTACAACCGATTCCAGGATTTCTTCACTCATGTCACTTCTGGATCCCTGGATGAAGAGCAGCTGCCATTAGATAGAGCATGAGGAAGACAACTCTGCAGAGTGAAAGATTCTTGAACTGGTTTTGAAGAAGAGGAAACAACAAGTGATGGTGATTGGATACTTCCTGTTCAGTTCTTGAGAACTGAGAAATGAAGCAGAGTTTGGCAAACCAGAGAACTTGTCAAGAAAAGTGCATGCAAACTTTCTGGAGCATACATACACTGCTCTAAGAGAGGACTGTAAAGCACTGTAAAGCGGTATATAAGTCTATTGCTATTTGGGATTCCCTCAAATTTCGGGTTCAAAAGTTTTATTTCTTTTAAAACAAACATTTCATCATTCCTCAATCAGTAAGACATCGAAGGCGGGATTCCCTCAAATTTCATATGCTCACTAATACTTCCCCTGTACTACCGATTATGTGGGAACAAATAACACAACCAGAATCAGCTTTGAAGGCACTGCAATGACTACTAAATGGTGGGCAGGAGAGTGAAAGAGCTGGGAGCACAATAGACCATAAAGAGAAGAATATTGGAAGTGATTAACCGGCTATGTAAATGGTGAGAACAGAAATGTGACATATTTCATAGGTGGGAAATTTCTGGCAAAAGATGAGGTAGACTAATGAGAACCAGGAAAAATATTTTTGAAAAGCTCCTTGCAAATCTGAACTAGAGGGATTCAAGATGAATTAACTAAAATTCCTATGGAAATGGGAGATGACAGACTAAAAAAAGTAAAAGTGTCTAGCAGTGAGAAAACCAAAAATAATTAGAAATCTTAAAGCAAGATCTAGAAGGCATTACTGAAATATATTGGGATGAAATCCATGCATGCAGCACTATTACTGAAGAGTACCCAAAAGGAATAGGCTATACAAAAGTGAGGGGAGAGGAAGATGGGAGACATATGTGAAGGAAGTACACATATGTCTTTATCCAGGAATCTGAATGTGACACTCCAGTTGCAAACTTTGGAGTAACAATAAAAATAGAGGAAAAACAATCTTTTTGTGTGAGGTAGTTCTGTAGCCAGGGAGAAGATCTGTAGCTCCCTGTAGCCAGGGAGAAGATTTGGACAATTTTCTCTTGCACCAGAAAGAACTTCAGGGAGTACAAATATAGTCATAGTGGGAGATTTTAACTATCTGGACATCTGTTGGAAAACTAACCTAGCCAAGGGTCCAAGATTCCTCAGGAGGTTTTAATTTTTTACCTTTATAATTTGTATTAATAACTCAAGGTGGTGAATACACCTAATTATTCTCCTATTTTTGCCACAACAACTATGTGAGGTGGGTTAGTCTGAGAAAAAGCTCATTTATATATGGAATGCACAATACAAATTGCCAAAACCATGCTCCTATTTTCCTTTCAGTGGTATCTTGAACCCCCAGATGACATAGTTCTCTTGACTGTCCCACAGTTATCCAGCAGGCTTTCATACTAAAGGCAGAACTAGAACTCACGGTCTCACGGTTTTTAGCCTGGTTCCTTAATGACTAAACCAAACTGGCTCTCTTGCTAACTAATAAATTGATCTTGCTAACCAATTAGTTTTCCAAGACGTTAAAAAGGAGATAAGGCGTTTGCCTCTTCTTGATTTAATCCTAACCACTAGAAAGAGCTGGCTGAAGAAACAAAAGCAATGGGAAAAATAATTATGTCATCCTGGGATTCAAAATACTATTTAAAGAGAAATAGGAACATAGTATGTAGCCCTGCACTGTGCAATCCATTTATAAATGAGTCAAATGAAAAATTAGAAAGCAGTTATTAAGTTTGCAAATGAGGCAAAAAACAAGGAATAGCAAATATAGAACAATATGTTGATTCAAGAATAGCCTGACCATGGAACAATGGGAAGAACCCAAAAAATGCAAGTATAATTTCATTTGGATAGAAAGCCCAGAAACATCAGCAAAGAAAAGGAGTGTCCATACTGGGCAGGCATACCTTAAAAAAAAAGATCTGATTGTCTTGGTAGATCACAAGTTGAACATGAGCCAACAATGTGATGCAGCTGAAAAACATGCAAATGCAATCACGGGCTTCATTGGCAAACATTTAATGCCAACCTCAAGATAAGCACTTATCCTGTTTATTCTACATCATTCAGACATAGAATAGATGTAGAATAATGTCCAGTTCTGGGCACTGCATTTTAGGAAGGACATTGACAAACTGAAACCTGTCCAGAGGAGACCAATCAGAGAATAAAGAATATAAAAGGAAATCCTTATGATGAAGCAGTGGGCATATTAGCCAGGACAAAAAGAAGGCGGGAAACATAATAATTGTTTTTGAGGATCTCAGGGGTATCATACAGAAGGTGGAGCCAAATATTTCACAATTGTTCCATAAGACAGGAGAAGAAGCAATGAGTTTGAATTGTAAAGAAGTAAATTTTGGCTGAACATTATGAACATTTCCTAATAATAAAAGCTATTTAACAATGAAACAGATTGCCTAATGAAGTAGTACATTTTCTGTTACTGGAAGTGAGACTGGATAGTCATCTCTTGGAAATGTCATAGTAGATCCCCAAACTGTTAAAGATTGGACTAAAAATTTCCAAGGGACCTTCCAATCCTTCCATTTAATTCTGTGGTGATTGTGATAGTGGTGGTGATGTTTATCTTGTTACTAGAAGTACTAATAGACAGTAAAAGATCACAGGCCCAGGATTCTATATGTATTGCACATTTACATTTTAAAAATCAACTTCATGCTCTTTGACTTGGGCAGTGTAATAGGTAGGGCTCAGATACAGACATAATACCACAATGGTATAACAGATTAGCATTCGGGGTTGTTGTAAGCATTATTAAGGCACATTAAATAACTTGAGCATTTTAAATTCACTACAGAAAACACAACTGTTTCAAGTAGTCTTTAAGGCAGCAGTGATTCTTGCTTAAAAGATTTAAATACTTTGAAATGTTATTTTATTGCATTTTTACCTTTGCACACTGTCTTTTCCCAAGTTCCAGGACTGACAAGCCTGAATGTTAACTTCGGTACTATGTGTGTCTGATGACAGATTTTCAGTTTTTCCCCATTCTGAAACTTTTGCTGTGAAAACAATCTGGAAATTTCATTGTCAAAAATCCTAATACTGTCACTCAGGCTTTGTTTGTCTTGAACAAAACAAAGCATTAAGTCACAAATATGCTTAATTAAGACACTTCCTCATCTCTCTGCATGAGGATGATATCTTGTATGTAGGAAAGCAGCTGAACCATCAGGATGAGTTGCATAGTGAGCCAGGACATGGTTGCTACTGAGTGATCATTGAGCACATGGCAACAAACCTCAACTCCTACTCTACGGTAGTAGATAATGAGCATGTGCTATTGTTTTTCCACTCTGCCATCCACCTACTCTAATTGGCCTGGAAGGGGATGAGATGGATGGCATACCAGAACAGAGCAATGAGCTCTTCTCTGATTTGGAAATGGGAGAGGCAACTGACAAAGGAAGAGGATCAGAAGAGGAAGAAAACTAAGCAGTGAAAACTCAGAGGAACATTTGTGGCCTAGCCATGTGCACTACTGTTTGTTTCTCATCCCTGCATATGTTTGGGGAACAACAGTAATTTTGCAGACTAGGTCTTCTTTACTCCATGCCAAAGTAGCTTATTTTCCCATCTCTTGCAGAAATGCCAATTTGTAGACATTCTAAGTTTTAATGAAACATGATCCAAAATTGAGCAAAGAAAGTTGACGACAAAAGCCCAAAACTAAAATCATCACTTGTCTTGCTTGCCCATTGCTTAGGACTCCATAGATCCTCGTTTGTCAGTGTCAGCCCAGCTGCTTCTCAACCAGGGAAGAGAGGAGGGGCAATGACAGGCCAGACTCTAGTTGGGTAAAAATAAGAAGGGATTTTGGATAGCTCATCTATGAGGATGGTGGGAATGGGGGGGGGGATCACTTGATATGGGAGGAACCTTTTGTGGAGTGTTCAGGATTTAGAACTAGTGCAAAATATTGTGCCAGATTGGCATCTACTCAGTGGTGAAATTCAAATGTTTTTACTACCAGTTCTATGGGCATGGCTTGGTGAGCATGGCAGGGGAAGGATACTACAAAATCTCCATTTCCACTCCACTCCAGGGGAAGGATATTGCAAAATGCCCATTCCCTCCCCACTCTGGGGCCAGCCAGAGGTGGTATTTGCCGGTTCTCCGAACTACTCACATTTTCCACTACCGGTTCTCCAGAACCTGCTGAATTTCATCCCTGCATCTACTATATATTATTGAATAAACCACTTTAGTTTTGTATCAATGACACTGGCTGCTGCTAGAACTGTGCAGAACTTTGAAACAGTACTTTGATTGAAGTCCTCTCCCCCTTTAAAGACCTTGTGAAATGTGAAACACCACAGCACTTTGCTTTTAACCAGCAGAATTAAGTGGTCTTGGAGTATTGCTTTAGTCATCAAAAGTGGCTTCCAATTTTGATGACCAAAGGCTCTTATCTCAAAGCAATACAAATCTTACCAGTAGATTGGCTCTGCCTTGACGCTTCAGAGAAGCAAAATAATGTGACTACATGAGAGGAAAGATCTTTGTAAGTCAGGTTGGCTACAATCCAAACAGTTCCACTGCCAACTAGCCTCTGGGCATAAGTCATCTTGTTGGCTATTACCTATAAGTGATTTGGGGCCAGAATATCTGAAAAGCCTCTTGCTGTCCCATCATCAAAACATACTAGATGAGTGGGAATATAAAACAAGACTTTATCTTTGATGTGATTAGAATGTTACCTTCATCATTTGGTTTTAGGTTGACTGCTAACATGCCTTTTGTTCTACATGGCTTTTAAGCTATATAAAATATAATAGCTTGATTTCTTTAAAGGACTATGTTTCGCCTGTTTTTAATTTACATGCATGCGCACATATGTTTTTGATTCTTAAATTACTGTAAACTTGTACATTGTAAATTGCCTGTGCAGACCATTCTGGGCCAAAAATTGGTCACCTCTGCAATACATTGTTGGCAAAAATAAAGCACCTATTGTTTTCCCATAAATGTCAACTAAAATTAACTATATGCAAAAATTGTACCAAATACGCATAATTAAAATAAGTTTTTCAAACATTATCATGCAATGAACATAAATAGGCCATTAAGGAATTCAGAAGAATTCTAAAAAGTTCCTAAGATTAGGCAACTTACATCTTCGTTTCAGTCCAATTAAGGCAGATATAAGCTCCAATTTTCTTGCAGAGATTCACCCATCATATGTCAATAAATAACAAATACTAGTGAATGAAGGACATCCTGAGCAGTCTCAACTGTATGTTAGCATATGTATTCTTCTTCCCTTTCTGCACTCCAAAAGGCTCCCTTGAACAATTATAACTGCAAATTCCCAATAGGGGGAATCAACTCTTCTGTTGTTTTTCATACATCATTTCAGGCTAAAGAGAGATAGAGATGTAACTATCAGTTTTATTTTACACCTTAGCCAATGCAAACTTTAATTCCAAATGTATTTGTTACAGGTCCAGGTTAGAGGCAATATACATAATTAAATTCCAGGATACATCCAAATAATTTGTTGTACAATCAAACCCAAGGACAAAGGCGGTACATACAAAGGGGGCACTAAAATTGCTCCATCTTAGTTCTTCATTGTAACAGAATACAAGTTGATGTTTATTTTCCAGATGACATCATGGTCTATAGAATATACAAGAAAACTAAAATATTGGCTGTCAGAAAACAAAGGACATGGATCAAATCTTATCTTCCAGAAGGCCCGGATGTACCACCAAATTGCCTTGGAAGATAAATGCTACTTGGTAATCCTTCAAAGTTACAAACATCACAATGTAAAGAAACTATAAAAATAATAATTTCTTTATATCAATATGTCTGAGGAGTTTGCAGGAAACTGTATTTAAAGTAATGCAAAAATTACTCATAGTTTCACAATACATTGTTCTGATCACATCTGCTGAAATCCTGTAGGTTCTCATAAATGAAATACTTTGATTTCAATTTAAAAAAAAATCAGTTTGAATTAATGTGTAGATGGGCCTATACATAAAAAGGCACTCTGCACAGCTGTAGATCAGTTATGAATACCAATCTTCTTTTCACTTTTTACTTCAACAGGATGCAACAAAATAGAGTTCCTTTGAGTATGCTAAGCTAAAAAAGGAATAACACTCATGACAAACAACAAAACAGCAGCAGCTGAAGCCACAAGAGAGAGGTTGCATCACCTCAGTGATAGTAACACAGTAGATGCAAAATTGTAAGGACAGCTGATTTACCTTTAAAAAAACAAGACAAATTGAAAGGCATTGTTTGCTTCTGTTCTATAATCACCAACTTGGCCCTGAAAAATGCTCCTCCTTTTTTAATTCCAATCTGAAGAAAGCATTTATAGGGAAAGCAGTTAGTATAATTTATAGGCACACCTAATAAAAGTAGAATACTTGCTTAGACATCTGAAGAGACTAGGAAATAGTTATTTCTCCTGGATAATTAATGGCAGAAAAAGTAGAAGTAAGGAGAGTAAAAACAGGAGCTACTCTTCCCTAGATTTAAGTCTGCCCTGAGTTAGATTGACTTTAACTTCTTTTTTTCTTTTTCTCTTTCTTTCTTTCTTTCTCTCTCCCTCCCCAACCTGGTTTACAGCATTGCTATTATGAGGAAAAAATGCATTATGCCTTAAATTTCTGGAGGAAAGGTAGGAATAACAAATGTATTATTTCATTCATTAAAGTGCAGGACAAGGATGCCTGGATAATTACTCCTAGAGGCTTTCATCTGTCCTCCACCAATCGTTTCTTCTCAAGGTTTATAAACAGTAACTTCTGCACAGAAGAACTGCACATAAAGCAAAATACTGTAACATTCTCACATATTCTAATAAAATAGAAAATCCCCTGTCTTTGCAACTGGAGAAGAAAATCTAAACATCTGGGCCACCGCATTTTTATGGCGGCTTGAAAAGAAGAAGCTGAACCGTTGCTATTGGCGACATTGAATTCCCGCCCGTTAATGAGAACAACGCCAGGTAGGGCCAAGACTTGGGGCGCTATAAAGCAGGCTCCATTAACAGTCACTGAAGGAAGGAAAGGGAAAAAATCTTCTCCAAATTGACCGTTTTCGGGGTTCAAAAGACCCACCAAGGGAAGCAGGCAGCAAAACCATCCAACGACTGAATAACTGAGAGAAGCACGCCTTCCCTTCGAGTCTATCAGGAGATCTTTCCCTACCCCCCCCCCTCTTTTAAAGGCTACCCGGGCCGAAAGATAGCAGTCCCTCTTCCAGCCTCTCCCGCCTCTAAAAGATGGAGCTTCTCAGCGTACCTGCGACCCAAACACAACGGGGAGGGGAGGGGAGAGGAGGGAAGAAAGCGCGATGCCATCCTTTCATGGCATCACCGCCTGGCTTCCTAGCACATTAGCTCCGCCGCAGAGCTGTGTAGCTGACCTCCTCCCGCTCATGCATGCAACCCCTTCCCGGAGAAAGGGACTGCCGTTACCTGCCGCCAGCTAGGATCAGATTGCTGCAGCGGAAGAGGGGCATCATTGCTCAGCCCAGTACAAAGCACTGTCCCTCGTCTCGCTCCCCCTCCTCTCTCAGCGCTGCTGCCGTGGATGGCATCCAAACGCCCATCTACGGGCCATTTTCCGGGGAGGCTCCTGGCACATGCCCGGCACCGCTTCTCGCCGAGAAGGAGACTCTTGAACCTTTCACGCCCAAGAAGACGGAACACAACACCGCCAGTCCCCGCGGGAGAGACGCAGCAGGGAGGGAGGGAGGGACCGGCGGCGGCGGCGGCGGCACCGATAGAAAAGCTCAAAGAAAAGGAGGGGCGATCTGGGTTACCTTTCCGCAGGGTCCAGAGGAGCGAGTCCCGCACCGTCGCGCCCGCCCGAGCCAGAATCCAGGGAGAGGCCGCCCGCACGGCGGGCCGTGCTGTACTCCTTCGCTCCCTCCGCCTCGCTCGCCGCGACGGCCAGCCTTGCGCCCTAGCGCGCGCGCGCGCGCCCCCCACCGCTGCGGCTGCGCTCCACTCAGTGCTCAGAAGAGCCGCTGCAGCGCCGTCGCCGCCACCTGTCCAGGCACGGTGAGCCCCCGGTCACCGCCATCCCCGCCGCCGGTGGATTCTTCTCAAGCGGCCCCTACCCTCCTCGCTCTTCTCCAACTAGAGCCCGAGCTGGCGTCGCCCCTTCCCCTCCCCCGGGAGACAGCTGGGCGAGGGTCTAACGGAGCTCTAAGTGACGGGCCAACCCGACGCTCCCGCCGGTGTCCTGGGCACAGGAACAGTAGCGAAGGACAAGTGAGCCCCCGGAAGTGCTGTGGGCCGACGGCCAAGACTACGATGCCTGGAGGGATGGAGGAAGGCAGCACCTCTCCCCAATGAATGCCGCTCTTAGCCCCCGGACCGAAGCCCCACAGAGCCGAGCAAGAGGGGGGGAGGAGAGGGAGAAAGAGAGAGAGGCGCGCTGGGAAAACCTGGATCTGGATTTACTGGAGTTGCGAGCTCCACCTACAGCTTGGCGCCCTCGAGTGAGCCGGGGAAGGGGTGAGGAGGTAAAAATGCAACGTGCTCCGTCCGACTTTGGTTTCTCGGGCCGTAGTGGCGATAAGATCCCCGGCTCGGTTGGACGGTTTATCTCCTTCTTCGCTTTTCGTACCGTCGGGTACGTTAGGAGGAAATTGCAAGCTGTATTTCTCTCTTTTCTACCCTGTTCAACATTTACGAATTCTTTCCCCACCTCCGTAACTCCCAAGTCCCCTTCGGTCATTTTCTTTTTGATGCCTTCAGGTTTTGGAATATTCCCACATTAGCATTCTCTGTAAGCATTGCATGAAAGAGCTGCCGTTTCATTTCCACTTTAAAAGAATGCTCCTCTTCGATATCTTCTCTCTCTCCCCCCCCCCTTCCCCATCCCACCCGTATACCCAGATTTTTCCTGCTTTCCATAAGACCATTTTCTTCCTGCATCAGGGACTTGCCTGAATCACAGACATGTCTATCCTTACCAATGTTTTTCCCCTGTATTGTTACCTCTTACTCCCCCACACCTCCCGAGAGTAAACAACACCAAAAAAATTGCAGCAGTACTAGTGCTATGACTCAGATCAGGCTGAGAAGTGAGGACAGGCTAATAGGTTGGCTATAAAGTCATTTGTAAAAAAAAAGGGGGGGTGGGGTGGGTGCTGACATTTCAACCTTCCACATGTACAACTCTATTTGCTTCCCTCTATTCCTATCTGTTCGCACAACTGGTGCAGCTCTGCAGTAAATAAAAATGATCTTTTGTAGCCAGGTTTTGTACAATCTTAACTTCTCGGTGTATGGTTTTACAGTATTGCTGTACTGTACATAAGTATAATAGCCCTTTCTCTGAGAATTGTTGCTGGATGCAACTATCAGAAGATACTTTACAT